>NW_027010404.1:0-32200 GCF_036934945.1 Oncorhynchus masou masou
CCTTATCAGCTCTGCCAGAGGCTCCGCCCCCAACAAGTAGAGCAGGGGGACAGCGAGCACCCTTGTCTTGTGCCCCGTTCCAGAGGGAATCTGTCAGAGTTCAGTCCATTAGTAGTCACCATGGCATTTGGATGAGAGTATAGTGATTTGATCCATTTAATAACATTTGGGCCCATATTGAACTTTTCTAAGACTGAAAACAGAAAGCTCCACTCCATCCTGTCAAACGCCTTCTCAGCATCCAGTGAATCCAGCAGGACAGGAGTCTTCTGTGCGTTTACTTGATCAATAATATCAAAAAGACAGCGAATGTTATCAGAAGAGTATCTGTCTCTAATAAATCCAGTTTGGTCCGCTTTTATTATTTTGCGAAGAAGAGTGTTTAGTCTTTTGGCGAGCAATTTGGTAATTATTTTATAGTCGAAATCCAACAAGCTTATGGGCCGGAAGGACGAGCAGGATAGGGGGTCCTTGTCCTTTTTTAGCAACACTGTAATGCGGGCTGTGTGCATTGAGTCTGGGAGAGCTCTGTTTTTGCCAAAATCCTCCAGCATTGGCATGAAGATAGGGCGGAGCTGGGGCCAAAAAGCTTTGTAGAACTCTCTGAGGAATCCATCTGGGCCTGGGGACTTATTAGGTGGCATGGAGGTAATTGCCTCCAGGATCTCCTCAGGTCTGAAGGGGGAGTTGAGATCTTCTTGGTTGGTCTCTGATAGTTTAGGTAGCGAGATTCCCTCTAGGAAAGAGTGGAGTTCTGCCTCCGTGTGTTTTCTCTCAGAGGTGTATAGTTTGCAGTAAAAATCATGAAAAGTTAAATTGATCTTTTTTGGGTCATATGTGACCTCGTCCTCTGCTGTTCGGATAGCCGTGATTGTACGCTCTGACTGCTCTTTTTTTATTTGGTAAGCAAGCAATCTACTGGGCAATCTACTAATACTCATGGTATTTCTGTTTAGTAAAGAAAACCTTTTTTATCTCCCGAGTGTAGTCCAAATTCAGTTTGGCTTTGGCTGCTTTAAGATGACTCCAGTAGGTGCTGTCTGGGGATTGTTTATGTATTTTTTCACAGCATTCCAGCTCCCTCTCAAGATCTAGCCTGTGTGCTTCCATTGCGTTTTTCTTAGAGGAAGCATATGCGATTAGATGGCCACTTAGTGTGGCTTTTGCAGCGTCCCACATTGTGGCCGGAGAAACAGGAGAATCTTTGTTGTCTTGTGTGTAGTTGTCTATCCATGTAGTTACCAATGTATGGAACGCTTTGATTGATAACATGGAGGTGTTGAATTTCCAGCTCTTTGACCTCGGGATGTTTGCAGAGGTCAAAGCGGAGGTGGACAAAGGCGTGATCTGAAAGTGCTATAGGTCCAATTGTACATGTGGTTGAATTTATGAAACTCTTTGGGATAAAAATGCAATCTATACGGGAGTAGGTGTTATGGACATTAGAGTAGTAGTCCATAGATGAGCTATTAGTCTCTCTCCAGATATCTATCAGTCCCATCTCTTTAGTAAGAGCATTGAACAGGGTTATCATTTTTGACATGAAGGCAGGAGTATCTGTGTTAGGGGCGTATATGTTTAATATAGTAATTGGTTGACCATATAGTGACCCAGTTATCAAAATTAATCTCCCCTCCGGATCAGATATGTTTTTGTCAATTATGAATGGAACATTTTTATGGATAAGTATGGCTGTGCCTCTACTGTTTGATTTGAAAGATGAGAAATACACCTGTCCCACCCAAGCTCTGCGGAGTTTGGCATGTTCAGCATCACAGAGGTGTGTCTCTTGTAATAGCGCAATGTCTGCTTTTTCCTTTTTTAGAGCACATAGTATCTTTTTCCGTTTTATCGCATGCCCTAGACCATGGCAGTTCCATGTCAATAGATTAAAAGTACTAGTCATCGTCATCGAACAGTAATCGAACTTTAGTGCAAGTCATCGCTGGGTAAAAGTGGATAGTAGTTACAGCTGCGTTCACATAAAAGGAAAATAAATGGTGTACATAAAATAATAATCTCTGAACACCGCAGCCGAGTTTCCAAACAACTCAAAATCAAATCAAATCAAATGTTATTTGTCACATACACATGGTTAGCAGATGTTAGTGCGAGCGTAGTGAAATGCTTGTGCTTCTAGTTCCGACAATGCAGTAATAACCAACAAGTAATCTAGCTAACAATTCCAAAACTACTACCTTATAGACACAAGTGTAAGGGGATAAAGAATATGTACATAAGATATATGAATGAGTGATGGTACAGAGCGGCATAGGCAAGATACAGTAGATGGTATCGAGTACAGTATATACATATGAGATGAGTATGTAAACAAAGTGGCATAGTTAAAGTGGCTAGTGATACATGTATTACATAAGGATGCAGTAGATGATATAGAGTACAGTATATACGTATACATATGAGATGAATAATGTAGGGTATGTAAACATTATATAAGGTAGCATTGTTTAAAGTGGCTAGTGATATATTTTACATCATTTCCCATCAATTCCCATTATTAAAGTGGCTGGAGTTGAGTCAGTGTGTTGGCAGCAGCCACTCAATGTTAGTGGTGGCTGTTTAACAGTATGATGGCCTTGAGATAGAAGCTGTTTTTCAGTCTCTCGGTCCCAGCTTTAATGCACCTGTACTGACCTCGCCTTCTGGATGATAGCGGGGTGAACAGGCAGTGGCTCGGGTGGTTGTTGTCCTTGATGATCTTTATGGCCTTCCTGTGACATCGGGTGGTGTAGGTGTCCTGGAGGGCAGGTAGTTTGCCCCCGGTGATGCGTTGTGCAGACCTCACTACCCTCTGGAGAGCCTTACGGTTGTGGGCGGAGCAGTTGCCGTACCAGGCGGTGATACAGCCCGACAGGATGCTCTCGATTGTGCATCTGTAGAAGTTTGTGAGTGCTTTTGGTGACAAGCCGAATTTCTTCAGCCTCCTGAGGTTGAAGAGGCGCTGCTGCGCATTCTTCACGATGCTGTCTGTGTGGGTGGACCAATTCAGTTTGTCTGTGATGTGTACGCCGAGGAACTTAAAACTTACTACCCTCTCCACTACTGTTCCATCGATGTGGATAGGGGGGTGTTCCCTCTGCTGTTTCCTGAAGTCCACAGGGTGAACAGGGAGTACAGGAGAGGGCTCAGAACACACCCTTGTGGGGCCCCAGTATTGAGGATCAGCGGGGTGGATATGTTGTTGCCTACCCTCACCACCTGGGGGCGGCCCGTCAGGAAGTCCAGTAACCAGTTGCATAGGGCGGGGTCGAGACCCAGAGTCTCGAGCCTGATGACGAGCTTGGAGGGCACTATGGTGTTAAATGCCGACCTGTAGTCGATGAACAGCATTCTCACATAGGTATTCCTCTTTTCCAGATGGGTTAGTGCAGTGTGCAGTGTTGTTGAGATTGCATCGTCTGTGGACCTATTTGGGCGGTAAGCAAATTGGAGTGGGTCTAGGGTGTCAGGTAGGGTGGAGGTGATATGGTCCTTGACTAGTCTCTCAAAGCACTTCATGATGACGGAAGTGAGTGCTACGGGGCGGTAGTCGTTTAGCTCAGCTCCCTTAGCTTTCTTGGGAACAGGAACAATGGTGGCCCTCTTGAAGCATGTGGGAACAACAGACTGGGATAGTTATTGATTGAATATGTCCGTAAACACACCAGCCAGCTGGTCTGCGCATGCTCTGAGGGCGCGGCTGGGGATGCCGTCTGGGCCTGCAGCCTTGCGAGGGTTGACACGTTTAAATGTTTTCCTCACGTCGGCTGCAGTGAAGGAGAGACCGCATGTTTCAGTTGCAGGCCGTGTCAGTGGCACTGTATTGTCCTCAAAGCGGGCAAAAAAGTTATTTAGTCTGCCTGGGAACAAGACATCCTGGTCCGTGACGGTGCTGGTTTTCTTTTTGTAATCCGTGATTGACTGTAGACCCTGCCACATACCTCTTGTGTCTGAGCCGTTGAATTGAGATTCTACTTTGTCTCTATACTGACGCTTAGCTTGTTTGATTGCCTTGCGGAGGGAATAGTTACACTGTTTGTATTCAGTCATGTTTCCAGTCACCTTGCCCTGATTAAAAGCAGTGGTTCGCGCTTTCAGTTTCACGTGAATGCTGCCATCAATCCACGGTTTCTGGTTTGGGAATGTTTTAATCGTTGCTATGGGAACGACATCTTCAACGCACGTTCTAATGAACTCGCACACCGAATCAGCATATTCGTCAATGTTGTCGTCTGACGCAATACGGAACATATCCCAGTCCACGTGATGGAAGCAGTCTTGGATTGTGGAATCAGATTGGTCGGACCAGCGTTGAACAGACCTCAGCGCGGGAGCTTCTTGTTTTAGTTTCTGTCTGTAGGCAGGGATCAGCAAAATGGAGTCGTGGTCAGCTTTTCCGAAAGGAGGGCGGGGCAGGGCCTTATATGCGTCGCGGAAGTTGGAATAGCAATGATCCAAGGTTTTTCCAGCCCTCGACACATCCCGTTGGATCTATAACCCCCCCGCTCAGTCTCAATTCTGTGTTCCAAATAAAACAAAAACCGGGAACAGTTAGCAACGCACAACGTCTCCCTCTCCCCACCAAAGAAATGCCTCATCCTCTCCACCCGCATTGAGTAAATGACACAGTTGCCCTTGTCCAGATCACGCTAAAAGAGGGGAGAAATATAAAATCAATAGCCCAGCCTACATATACCTCCCCCAAGGGACATAGGGAACCCCAAGTAATAATAGCAACAAAAAAAACAGGGAAATAAAAGTAGGCTGAAACATTAGTAGGCCTAGGTTAGGCTATAGATCCCATCCCTCTCAGTTAAAGGAAAATAAATATAAATTGGATGGCTATAATGACATTTAGGGGGTGGGTCTTTGGATATCGGCTATATGTTGTCTTACCTCCTTTAGTAATGGCATTAACCGCATTTAGTCATTGGTCTATTTCTCATTGACCAGGATTGTCTTTCAAAAAACGTTTTGCCTCTTCGGGAGTTTTGAAGTGTCGCAAGACTCCTTGGTGAAGAATCCTGAGCTTGTTTGGGTATTTGAATCCCCTGAAGATGCCTCTGTCAATTGAGTATTTCTTCACTTCGTCAAACTCTCGGCGCTTTCGGCGTATTCTAGCTGACAGGTCCTGGTGTAAAGCGAGTTTGGCGTTTCCCACTGTGATGGTGTTGTTTTTTGCCACCTGTAGGACTCGTTCCTTGTCGGTGAATCTCAGGAAACGTATGGTGATTGGGCACGGTGGTTGTCTGGCTGCAGGTTGGGGCCTCAGTGCTCGGTGAGCTCTCTCTCTCTCTCTCTCTCTCTCTCTCTCTCTCTCTCTCTCTCTCTCTCTCTTTCTCTCGAGTTCTATAGGCCTGTCGGTGGACAGGTGGAGCCACTCTGGAAGTTTGTCTTGCAGGTAGCGGATCAGTGGCATGTTTCCCTCTTCTTTTTCACCCAGATTGAATAGAACACAATTATTCCTTCGCCCCCTGTTTTTCAATTTTCTTTTTAGCATATGCTATTGTTTCCATGGCATCTGTCAATAAGTTTTCCATGGATAGGATTCGCCCCTCTGCCTCGTCCAGGCACCCCGCGTTTATGGTTATCTTGTTGTTGATGTCAGGCAAAGCGTTTTCCAGGATTGTCACCTTGCCCCGATCGCGCTGAGCTGAGAGTTAATGGCATCTAATTTGGTGTTTAGTTCTGTACGTTGGGATCTCAACTC
Organism: Oncorhynchus masou masou; assembly: GCF_036934945.1. Lineage (NCBI taxonomy): Eukaryota > Metazoa > Chordata > Actinopteri > Salmoniformes > Salmonidae > Oncorhynchus > Oncorhynchus masou. The sequence continues at coordinate 5,711 of NW_027010404.1, forward strand.
AGAAAGGATGTCTTCGACAGAGTGCGAGGTTGGCATCCTTGTACCTCGGGGGGCGGGTCCTCTTGCTCCTGGCTAATGGCGCTAGTCTTTTCTGAAGCTAGCTTCTTCTTGGAGGCTTTTTCCGTCGCTAATGCTCGAGTCCGGGTAAAAATGTCACCTGTAGTGTCGCCTTTTGTAGCCGCCATGACTTTTTCTTACTAAAGCTAAATGAGTTTGAACTTGGGGTGGAGGTAAGATTAGGAATTGGAAACTACTTGTGCGGAGCTCTTAGTTCATGGGGCAATCTCGTTCAAGGGTCACGTGATCCCCCCGATTTAACCTTATTTAACTAGGCAAGTCAGTTAAGAACACATTCTTATTTACATTGTTATGTATTGCTCATCATTGGTGTCGGCTGTTGTTTACTTATTTATTTGTTGTCTCATCACATTATTGTCCAAAAAACGGAAACGTAGCTAATACACCAGTATTTATTGTTTCGAGTGGTGGGTGTTGTTATCGTGACCAGTGAGCTGAGATAAGGCAGATCTTTTTTTAAGTACATTTCCATAATATCATCGAGCTTCCATAAACGTCGAACAATGCTTGAACCCATGATTGAAACCATGTGCTTCAGTTTACAAAAACAGATGACTTTGCACATCTATTTCCTTCTTAAAATGTCAACATTCTGGAAAGTAGAGTTGTGCAAAAGCTAATTTCACAACTAAATATACTCATCAGAGAATTTTGGGGATTAACTTCAGAGATTTGCGCATGCATTTCAAGTATTAGCTCTACCGTAGTTTACAGATGGCACACAAATACTTGAACATACAAGCAAGTATGGACAGTCATTAACCCATGCGGTTTTTGAAAATGATGCAATACAAGTTATGCCACTTCTGTTCCATAAATGTAAGAACAGGGATTGAACACATGTTCTTCAGATTACAAGAGCAAATTATTTAGCACATCTCTGTTTCCTGTTGAGAATTTCAACATCCTGGTGTAGGAGATGGGCCATTGAAAACAGCTGGGGTTTGAACCCAGGACCTCATACATAGCATGCGCTCTACCACTGAGCTACATCCCCTTTCTCTGAAATAAAAAGTATTTTTTTTAAATTTCACCTATAATTAACCAGGTAAGCCTGAGAACAAGTTTTCATATTCAACTGCGACCTGGCCAAGATAAAGCAAAGCAGCGCAACACAAACAACAACACAGAGTTACAGATGGAATAAACAAGTACAGTCAATAACACAATAGAAGTCTATATACAGTGCGTGCAAATGGAGGTAAGGCAATAAATAGGCCATAGTAGCAAAGTATTTACAATTTAGCAAATTAACACTGGAGTGATAGATGAGCAGATGATGATGTGCAAGTAGAAATACTGGTGTGCAAAGAGCAGAAAGTATATTCAAACAATATGGGGATGAGGTAGGTAGATTGGGTGGGCTATTTACAGATGGGCTTTGTACAGCTGCAGCGATCAGTTAGCTGCTCAGATAGCCGATGTTTAAAGTTAGCGGTGTTGCCAACACCTCAGTAAGGAAAGTAGCTATTGGCTGTGAGGAATAACATTGTGGAAGAGACCAAAAGTGAGTAAAATAAAAATGTCTGCAAGTATTCAGAGGGGTCTGAATACTTGCTAAATACAGCGACTAAGTCGCTAAGTTGGCAACACTGAAAGTTAGTGAGGGAAATGTCTCCAGCTTCAGCGATTTTTGCAATTCGTTCCAGTCATTGTCAGCAGAGAACTGGAAGGAAAGGCGGAAAAAGGAGGTGTTGGATTTGGGGATGACCAGTGAGATATACCTGCTGGAGCGCTTGCGGGTGGGTGTTGTTATCGTGACCAGTGATTTGAGATAAGGCGCAGCTTTACCTAGCATAGACTAAAAAGATGACCTGGAACCAGTGGGTCTGGCGATGAATATGTAGCGAGGGCCAGCCGACTAGAGCATACAGGTCGTAGTGGCCATATCAATACAATTGACCCTTTCTTTACACTGTTCTAATGAAAGTACATTTCCATAATATCATCTAGCTTCCATAAACGTCGAACAAGGCTTGAACCCAGGATTGAACCCATGTGCTTCAGTTTACAAAAACAGATGACTTTGCACATCTATTTCCTTCTTAAAATGTCTACATTCTGGAAAGTAGAGTTGTGCAAAAGCTAATTTCACAACTAAATATACTCATCAGAGAATTTGGGGATTAACTTCAGAGCGCATGCATTTCAAGTATTAGCTCTACCGTGGAGGCATACCCCCTTACTATATAATTAGCAGGGTTGCCATTTTGAGTAAACTTTTTTTTCTTCAAAGTCATCCAGTGAAAGAACCATCCCATGGTACCAGCTATCTTTCAGTAAGGCACAGATGGGATTTGAACCCATGATCTTCTACAAGACCGACGCCTTACCGCTTGGCCACTATGCCACTCAATGCTGGAATATATTTATCAACATTCTGGAAAGTAGTAGTTGTGTAATGTGAATTTGGCATACAAATAACATCTCTGTTTCCTGTGAGAATTTCAACATTCTGGAAAGTAGGAGTTGAGTAATGTGAATTTGGCACACAAATACTCAGTGGAGAACATACAAGCAAGTATGGACAGTCATTAACCCATGAACTTCGGTTTTTGAAAATGATGCAATACAAGTTGGCAACCGTGCCACTTCTGTTCCATAAATGTAAGAACAGGGATTGAACACATGTTCTTCAGATTACAAGAGCAAATTATTTAGCGCATCTCTGTTTCCTGTTGAGAATTTCAACATCCTGGAAAGTAGGAGATGGGCCATTGAAAATATTTTAGTGGAGAAGCTGGGGTTTGAACCCAGGACCTCATACATGCAAAGCATGCGCTCTACCACTGAGCTACATCCCCTTTCTCTGAAAGAAAAAATTCTAATTTTTTTTAAATTTCACCTATAATTAACCAGGTAAGCCAGTTGAGAACAAGTTTTCATATTCAATTGCGACCTGGCCAAAATAAAGCAAAGCAGCGCAACACAAACAACAACACAGAGTTACAGATGGAATAAACAAGCGTACAGTCAATAACACAATAGAAGAAAAAAAAGAAAGTCTATATACAGTGCGTGCAAATGGAGGTAAGGCAATAAATAGGCCATAGTAGCAAAGTATTTACAATTTAGCAAATTAACACTGGAGTGATAGATGAGCAGATGATGATGTGCAAGTAGAAATACTGGTGTGCAAAGAGCAGAAAGTATATTCAAACAATATGGGGATGAGGTAGGTAGATTGGGTGGGCTATTTACAGATGGGCTTTGTACAGCTGCAGCGATCAGTTAGCTGCTCAGATAGCCGATGTTTAAAGTTAGCGGTGTTGCCAACACCTCAGTAAGGAAAGTAGCTATTGGCTGTGAGGAATAACATTGTGGAAGAGACCAAAAGTGAGTAAAATAAAAATGTCTGCAAGTATTCAGAGGGGTCTGAATACTTGAAATACAGCGACTAAGTCGCTAAGTTGGCAACACTGAAAGTTAGTGAGGGAAATGTCTCCAGCTTCAGCGATTTTTGCAATTCGTTCCAGTCATTGTCAGCAGAGAACTGGAAGGAAAGGCGGAAAAAGGAGGTGTTGGATTTGGGGATGACCAGTGAGATATACCTGCTGGAGCGCTTGCTACGGGTGGGTGTTGTTATCGTGACCAGTGATTTGAGATAAGGCGCAGCTTTACCTAGCATAGACTAAAAAGATGACCTGGAACCAGTGGGTCTGGCGATGAATATGTAGCGAGGGCCAGCCGACTAGAGCATACAGGTCGTAGTGGCCATATCAATACAATTGACCCTTTCTTTACACTGTTCTAATGAAAGTACATTTCCATAATATCATCTAGCTTCCATAAACGTCGAACAAGGCTTGAACCCAGGATTGAACCCATGTGCTTCAGTTTACAAAAACAGATGACTTTGCACATCTATTTCCTTCTTAAAATGTCTACATTCTGGAAAGTAGAGTTGTGCAAAAGCTAATTTCACAACTAAATATACTCATCAGAGAATTTGGGGATTAACTTCAGAGCGCATGCATTTCAAGTATTAGCTCTACCGTAGAGGCACACCCCCTTACTATATAATTAGCAGTGTTGCTATTTTGAGAAAACTTTTTTTTTTTCTTCAAAGTCATCCAGTGAAAGAACCATCCCATGGTACCAGCTATCTTTCAGTAAGGCACAGATGGGATTTGAACCCATGATCTTCGGTTTACAAGACCGACGCCTTACCGCTTGGCCACTATGCCACTCAATGCAGGAAGATATTTATCAACATTCTGGAAAGTAGTAGTTGTTTAATGTGAATTTAGCACACAAATAACATCTCTGTTTCCTGTGAGAATTTCAACATTCTGGAAAGTAGGAGTTGAGTAATGTGAATTTGGCACACAAATACTCAGTGGAGAACATACAAGCAAGTATGGACAGTCATTAACCCATGAACTTCGTTTTTTGAAAATGATGCAATACAAGTTGGCAACCGTGCCACTTCTATTCCATAAATGTAAGAACAGGGATTGAACACATGTTCTTCAGATTACAAGAGCAAATTATTTAGCGCATCTCTGTTTCCTGTTGAGAATTTCAACATCCTGGAAAGTAGGAGATGGGCCATTGAAAATATTTTAGTGGAGAAGCTGGGGTTTGAACCCAGGACCTCATACATGCAAAGCATGCGCTCTACCACTGAGCTACATCCCCTTTCTCTGAAAGAAAAAATTCTAATTTTTTTTTAAATTTCACCTATAATTAACCAGGTAAGCCAGTTGAGAACAAGTTTTCATATTCAATTGCGACCTGGCCAAGATAAAGCAAAGCAGCGCAACACAAACAACAACACAGAGTTACAGATGGAATAAACAAGCGTACAGTCAATAACACAATAGAAGAAAAAAAAGAAAGTCTATATACAGTGCGTGCAAATGGAGGTAAGGCAATAAATAGGCCATAGTAGCAAAGTATTTACAATTTAGCAAATTAACACTGGAGTGATAGATGAGCAGATGATGATGTGCAAGTAGAAATACTGGTGTGCAAAGAGCAGAAAGTATATTCAAACAATATGGGGATGAGGTAGGTAGATTGGGTGGGCTATTTACAGATGGGCTTTGTACAGCTGCAGCGATCAGTTAGCTGCTCAGATAGCCGATGTTTAAAGTTAGCGGTGTTGCCAACACCTCAGTAAGGAAAGTAGCTATTGGCTGTGAGGAATAACATTGTGGAAGAGACCAAAAGTGAGTAAAATAAAAATGTCTGCAAGTATTCAGAGGGGTCTGAATACTTGCTAAATACAGCGACTAAGTCGCTAAGTTGGCAACACTGAAAGTTAGTGAGGGAAATGTCTCCAGCTTCAGCGATTTTTGCAATTCGTTCCAGTCATTGTCAGCAGAGAACTGGAAGGAAAGGCGGAAAAAGGAGGTGTTGGATTTGGGGATGACCAGTGAGATATACCTGCTGGAGCGCTTGCTACGGGTGGGTGTTGTTATCGTGACCAGTGATTTGAGATAAGGCGCAGCTTTACCTAGCATAGACTAAAAAGATGACCTGGAACCAGTGGGTCTGGCGATGAATATGTAGCGAGGGCCAGGGCCAGCCGACTAGAGCATACAGGTCGTAGTGGCCATATCAATACAATTGACCCTTTCTTTACACTGTTCTAATGAAAGTACATTTCCATAATATCATCTAGCTTCCATAAACGTCGAACAAGGCTTGAACCCAGGATTGAACCCATGTGCTTCAGTTTACAAAAACAGATGACTTTGCACATCTATTTCCTTCTTAAAATGTCTACATTCTGGAAAGTAGAGTTGTGCAAAAGCTAATTTCACAACTAAATATACTCATCAGAGAATTTGGGGATTAACTTCAGAGCGCATGCATTTCAAGTATTAGCTCTACCGTAGAGGCATACCCCCTTACTATATATCCCCCTTACTATATAATTAGCAGGTTGCCATTTTGAACTTTTTTTTTTTTTCAAATCCAGTGAATGAACCATCCCATGGTACCAGCTATCTTTCAGTAAGGCACAGATGGGATTTGAACCCATGATCTTCGGTTTACAACAAGACTTACCTTACCGCTTGGCCACTATGCCACTCAATTCTGGAATATATTTATCAACATTCTGGAAAGTAGTAGTTGTGTAATGTGAATTTGGCATACAAATAACATCTCTGTTTCCTGTGAGAATTTCAACATTCTGGAAAGTAGAAGTTGAGTAATGTGAATTTGGCACACAAATACTCAGTGGAGAACATACAAGCAAGTATGGACAGTCATTAACCCATGAACTTCGGTTTTTGAAAATGATGCAATACAAGTTGGCAACCGTGCCACTTCTGTTCCATAAATGTAAGAACAGGGATTGAACACATGTTCTTCAGATTACAAGAGCAAATTATTTAGCACATCTCTGTTTCCTGTTGAGAATTTCAACATCCTGGAAAGTAGGAGATGGGCCATTGAAAATATTTTAGTGGAGAAGCTGGGGTTTGAACCCAGGACCTCATACATGCAAAGCATGCGCTCTACCACTGAGCTACATCCCCTTTCTCTGAAAAAAAAATTCTAATTTTTTTAAATTTCACCTATAATTAACCAGGTAAGCCAGTTGAGAACAAGTTTTCATATTCAATTGCGACCTGGCCAAGATAAAGCAAAGCAGCGCAACACAAACAACAACACAGAGTTACAGATGGAATAAACAAGCGTACAGTCAATAACACAATAGAAGAAAAAAAGAAAGTCTATATACAGTGCGTGCAAATGGAGGTAAGGCAATAAATAGGCCATAGTAGCAAAGTATTTACAATTTAGCAAATTAACACTGGAGTGATAGATGAGCAGATGATGATGTGCAAGTAGAAATACTGGTGTGCAAAGAGCAGAAAGTATATTCAAACAATATGGGGATGAGGTAGGTAGATTGGGTGGGCTATTTACAGATGGGCTTTGTACAGCTGCAGCGATCAGTTAGCTGCTCAGATAGCCGATGTTTAAAGTTAGCGGTGTTGCCAACACCTCAGTAAGGAAAGTAGCTATTGGCTGTGAGGAATAACATTGTGGAAGAGACCAAAAGTGAGTAAAATAAAAATGTCTGCAAGTATTCAGAGGGGTCTGAATACTTGCTAAATACAGCGACTAAGTCGCTAAGTTGGCAACACTGAAAGTTAGTGAGGGAAATGTCTCCAGCTTCAGCGATTTTTGCAATTCGTTCCAGTCATTGTCAGCAGAGAACTGGAAGGAAAGGCGGAAAAAGGAGGTGTTGGATTTGGGGATGACCAGTGAGATATACCTGCTGGAGCGCTTGCTACGGGTGGGTGTTGTTATCGTGACCAGTGATTTGAGATAAGGCGCAGCTTTACCTAGCATAGACTAAAAAGATGACCTGGAACCAGTGGGTCTGGCGATGAATATGTAGCGAGGGCCAGCCGACTAGAGCATACAGGTCGTAGTGGCCATATCAATACAATTGACCCTTTCTTTACACTGTTCTAATGAAAGTACATTTCCATAATATCATCTAGCTTCCATAAACGTCGAACAAGGCTTGAACCCAGGATTGAACCCATGTGCTTCAGTTTACAAAAACAGATGACTTTGCACATCTATTTCCTTCTTAAAATGTCTACATTCTGGAAAGTAGAGTTGTGCAAAAGCTAATTTCACAACTAAATATACTCATCAGAGAATTTGGGGATTAACTTCAGAGCGCATGCATTTCAAGTATTAGCTCTACCGTAGAGGCATACCCCCTTACTATATAATTAGCAGGGTTGCCATTTTGAGAAAACTTTTTTTTTTTTCTTCAAAGTCATCCAGTGAAAGAACCATCCCATGGTACCAGCTATCTTTCAGTAAGGCACAGATGGGATTTGAACCCATGATCTTCGGTTTACAAGACCGACGCCTTACCGCTTGGCCACTATGCCACTCAATGCTGGAATATATTTATCAACATTCTGGAAAGTAGTAGTTGTGTAATGTGAATTTGGCATACAAATAACATCTCTGTTTCCTGTGAGAATTTCAACATTCTGGAAAGTAGAAGTTGAGTAATGTGAATTTGGCACACAAATACTCAGTGGAGAACATACAAGCAAGTATGGACAGTCATTAACCCATGAACTTCGGTTTTTGAAAATGATGCAATACAAGTTGGCAACCGTGCCACTTCTGTTCCATAAATGTAAGAACAGGGATTGAACACATGTTCTTCAGATTACAAGAGCAAATTATTTAGCACATCTCTGTTTCCTGTTGAGAATTTCAACATCCTGGAAAGTAGGAGATGGGCCATTGAAAATATTTTAGTGGAGAAGCTGGGGTTTGAACCCAGGACCTCATACATGCAAAGCATGCGCTCTACCACTGAGCTACATCCCCTTTCTCTGAAAGAAAAAATTCTATTTTTTTTTAAATTTCACCTATAATTAACCAGGTAAGCCAGTTGAGAACAAGTTTTCATATTCAATTGCGACCTGGCCAAGATAAAGCAAAGCAGCGCAACACAAACAACAACACAGAGTTACAGATGGAATAAACAAGCGTACAGTCAATAACACAATAGAAGAAAAAAAAGAAAGTCTATATACAGTGCGTGCAAATGGAGGTAAGGCAATAAATAGGCCATAGTAGCAAAGTATTTACAATTTAGCAAATTAACACTGGAGTGATAGATGAGCAGATGATGATGTGCAAGTAGAAATACTGGTGTGCAAAGAGCAGAAAGTATATTCAAACAATATGGGGAAGCAGTAATAATAAGATGATGAAATAACAACTTCACACAGTGAAATAATAATTTATAATAAACACTCTCAAATGCAAACCTTCTGGAGCTGAGCAAAGATGAAGGAAAATAAGAAAACAGCTGTACTTAATCACAAATGAATGAGGGGAACATTTCATGTTATTGCATTATAATGAGTAACTGCATTTTCTTTCAGTTGTAAAATTATCACTTTCTGTAGGCTATGCCTGGTGGCCCTTTCACTCCTAACAAGCCTGTTGTCGTGGCCGAGTGGTTAAGGCGATGGACTACATGGCAATGGCTAATGGAATGGACAAGGATAAAGAAAATGCTCAACGGAAGAAAAATGGAGATGAAGGAGAGATGAAATATGGTAAAGAATTTACGGTGGCAGTGGAGTTGATGGGAGAAGATAGGGTCACGACGATGGAGTTACTACGTGCGATTAAAGAGGTGTGTGGAGAGGTGGTGGGATGTCGTGTAAAAGGAGAAAGAAAGTACGAGGTCACGATGAGAAATGGAAAAGGAAACGAGCGCTTAATGGATGGCTTTATGATTAAAGAAACAAGAATTATGGCAAGAGACATGGTTTCCAATGAACTTATAGTCTCTTTCATGAATTTGCCTGTGTATATGGAAGACAACGCTATATTGGCCAAGCTATGTAGCTGGGGTGTATCAGCAGTCTCTGAAATCAGGTGTAGACTTTGGCCAGGGACGGAGATAGCAGATGGCAGGAGATACTGCAAAGTGAAATTTACTGACTCTGTGAAATCATTGCCGTACTCTACAAAGTTTGACACACTTGAGGAGGAGAGTACTTTAGAGTTATTCATGATAAGCAGGTCAGAGTTTGTAGGCTTTGTATTCAGCTTGGTCATATTTTGAAGGACTGCCCTGAATTCAAATGTTATAAGTGCGGGAAGCAAGGGCATTATGCAAGAGAATGTGTAGGTGGAAAGGAAAGGGCATTTTGCGAAGGATGTCGCATGAGAACTGACGAGTGCAACTGTGGAGAGGTTGTGAATGAGGAGAGGAGCCAGGATCTTTTTGTGGAGACTGATGTATCACCGAGACCAGAAGAAGATGATGGAGGAGAGGACGTGGTGGAGGGTGGAGAGACGGAGAACGCAAGAAGGGAGAAGATGGAACAGAAGATGAATGAAATAGGGAGCAGTATGGACTCAGAAATAAGAAGAGGGAGTTTTCAGGAGGGGGGGGGGAGTGGGCTGGGTGGAGGAACTGGGGACTCACAGATTTTGGGGGGGACCTCGGGCTATGTGGGTGCCTCGGAAGAAGGTGAAGTGGAGGGGAGTGGGGTGCTGACAATAATACAGGAGACACAAATGGATACAGGAAGCACAACAGGCACTGGAAAGAAGAGTTTAAGTTGGAAGAGAATGATTTAGAATCAATTTCAGATTCAGATGACATGGAACAGATTGACAGAAAATGGGGAGGCTACAGGAAGAGGAAAGCGGCGGCGCAGGTGAAAAAGGACAGAAAAGGAAGAAAACATGACAACAGATAGAGGTAAATGAGAAAATATTTATTTTTACTATTTATTGTTATGGTTAATTTTATGTCAATCAATGCAAACGGTTTAAGAACAATGGAAAAATGTCAAAGAATAGTAAAAATTAAGAATTCTGATATTTTATGCCTTCAAGAAACACATTGGGACAACGTATGTATCTTAGAAGTAAAAAAAATATGGAGAGATTTTATTTTTGTTAACAATGGCAGGGGGAATTCAAGTGGTGTTGCTATTTTATTGAGGAAGGATGTGGTAGAGAATGTGAAACATATATATAATGATAATAATGGGAGGATTTTAATTTTGGATTTTGAATATATGAATATGGTTTTTAGAATTATAAATATTTACGCGCCTAATAGTGAAATAGAACGCAAAGATTTATTTTTAGAATTAAGGAAATGGTGTGAGGGGAACTGTATTGTAGTTGGGGATTTTAATGTTAAAGTGGATAGACTGGATATGACAAGAGGAGCTATTTTTAGAAGTGATGTATCTAGGGGTTTTAAAGAAGATGATGTTAGAAAAAGGAATGATTGATATGTGGAGAGAGGAAAATCCAGACAAAAGAGAATTTTCTACAAGGCAGGTGGTTTTAGGGGATTTGAAACAAACCAGGATAGATGGTTTTAGTAAAAGAAGGTTTAAGGAATTTTATGAAAGCTATTAAGTATGTTTTTACAACTTTTAGTGATCATGCAGGTTTATTATTTTCAGTGGGTTTAGATAAGGAAAGAACAGGGGGTGGAATATGGTGTATGAATGCAGGGAATTTAGGAGATGAGGAATATGGGAAACAACTTAAATCTTTGATAGCATATGAAATGGAGGATAAACAGAAAGAGAATGATAAGTGTTTATGGTGGGACAAGGTTAAGGAAAAAATAAAAGTTTTTAGTATAAGATATGCAAGGAAAAAAGAGGTAGGATGAAAAGAGAAGAAAATGAGTTGAGAGCTAAATTGGAAGAAGAAATGGGGAAATGTGACAGTGAGCCTCATTATAATATAGAAAAGTTTTTAGAGTTGAAAGAAAAATTGAGTAAATATGAAATAGATAAGTGTAAGGGGTCTATTATAAGAAGCAAAGCAAAGTATGTTTTGGAGGGGGAGAAATGCACTTCGTTTTTTCTTGGATTAGAGAAAAGTACTCAAAGAAGAACATATCTTAGACAGATTGAAAATGTAAAGGGTGAAGTAGTAGATGATTATGTAGAGATTTTAGAGACAGTGCAGAATTTTTATAGGGACTTATTTAAGAAAGGAGAGGTGGATGAGGGGTGTGTACAGGATATTTTAGATAGTGTGGAGTTGAAAATTAATGTAGAGGATAAGTTGATGTGTGATGGGACGATTACAGTAAATGAAATTATAGATGCGATTAAGGATTTACAGGTGAATAAGAGCCCTGGTGTAGATGGGATCATTGCAGAATTTTATAAAATGTATGAAAGTTTTTTAGCACATATTTTATTGGAGGTTTACCACTATATGGAGGAGAATGACTGTGTTTCAGAATCGATGGTGACCGGGATGATAACTATTTTATATAAAAATAAAGGGAGTAGGGTAAAATTGGACAATTATAGGCCTATTAGTTTATTGAATGTGGATTACAAGATTTTAGCCAAAATTTTAGCGAATAGGATGAGGAGAGATTTACATGATATTATTGCACCAACACAGAATTATAGTGTCCCTGGGAGGGGCAGAGCTGACACAATTAATACAATTAGAGACGTGATACACAAAATGAATGGGGATAAGATAGGGGGTATTGTTTTAAGCATAGATTCAAATAAGGCTTTTGATAGGGTAGAACATGATTTTCTGTTTAGGGTTTTGGAAAGATTTGGTTTTGGTAATAAAATAATAGGGTGGATTAGATTATTATATAGAAATGCAAAAAGTAGGGTGAAATGCAATGAGATTTTAACTGATTCTTTTACTCTTGAGAGATCGGTAAGACAGGGATGTCCTTTATCAGCTTTATTGTATGTTTTATCAGTTGAACCTTTAGCGGCTTTTCTTAAGAAGGATAAATTTATTAATTGTGTACAAACTCCACAGGGGGTTTTAGTTTGATTCACCAATATGCAGATGACACAACTATAACAGATAGAGATGAGGACAGTGTAATAAGGGTAATAGAAGGTTTTAAAATATATGGAAGAGCATCAGGGGCTAAAGTTAATATGGAAAAGTCTGTTGTAATGTATATTGGGAAGGTTAATGAGGGGAATTTTTCTTTTAAAGAGTTCAAAGATTATTTTAAGGTGTTAGGAGTGTTTTTAGGGGTAAAAGAAAAGGAAGCTAGGGATTTGACATGGAGTGGTGTGATAAATAAAGTTAGGAAGGTAGTAAATATGTGGAAGGGGAGGTTTTTAAAATTAAAGGGGAAAGTAATTGTTATAAATTCTTTATTGATGTCAATTTTTATACACGTAGTGAATGTTTTAGATATGCCAGATTGGGTTTTATCTGAAATGAATAAGATTTTGGTTGATTTTTTATGGGACGGGAAGGGGGTGAAAATATCTTTTAAGACTTTGATTGCAGGTTATGAGGAGGGGGTTTGAGGTTGGTGGATTTAAGGGTAAGGAAAATAGCAATAAGAGTGAAAATGGTAAAGAAATATTTATATGCTGAATTGGATTATGGGTGGAAAAGGTTTTTTAAAGAGTATTTGAATAAGGTTGGGAGGATTGGGGATAATGGTTTATTGATGTGTGTGAAACAGGAAATGTAAGTTTTTGAGGCTTGGGGGCAAAATGCTTACAGCACCTGGTACTCCCAGGCAGTCTCCCATCCAAGTACTAACCAGGCCCAACCCTGCTTAACTTCCGAGATCAGGCGCACTCAGGCCGGTATGGTCGTAAACACAAAGCTAACTCTTGGTGCACTATATAAAGTCAAAGTGAGTCTGATTAACAGCTGTTGCATTTTCACCATTGAGATAAGCATCTTTGCTTTTCCATGTGAATATTAAAGTCAAAGATTAGAATATTATCTGCTATGACTACAAGGTCCGATAGGAATTCGGGGAACTTAGTGAGGAAGGCTGTATATGGCCCAGGAGGCCTGTAAACAGTAGCTATAAAAAGTGATTGAGTAGGCTGCATAGATTTCATGACGAGAAGCTCAAAAGAAAGCAAATTTCAATTTACAAAAATAAGTTATCGTAAATGTTAACACCTCCGCCTTTGCGGGATGCACGGGGGATATGGTCACTAGTGTAGCCAGGAGGTGAGGCCTCATTTAACACAGTAAATTCATCAGGCTTAAGCCATGTTTCAGTCAGGCCAATCACATCAAGATTATGATCAGTGATTAGTTCATTGACTATAATTACCTTTGAAGTAAGGGATCTAACATTAAGTAGCCCTATTTTGAGATGTGAGGTATCATGATCTTTCAATAATGACAGGAATGGAGGTGGTCTTTATCCTAGTGAGATTGCTAAGGCGAACACCGCCATGTTTAGTTTTGCCCAACCTAGATCGAGGCACAGACAGGGTCTCAATGGTGATAGCTGAGCTGACTACACTGACTGTGCTAGTGGCAGACTCCACTATGCTGGCAGGCTGGCTAACAGCCTGCTGCCTGGCCTGCACCCCATTTCATTGTGGAGCTAGAGGAGTTAGAGCCCTGTCTATGTTGGATAGATAGGATGGAGTCCGCCACTCCTCAGCAGGTCAGGCTTGGTCCCAGAAAGAGGGCCAATTATCTACAAATTCTATCTTTTGGGAGGGGCAGAAAACAGTTTAACCAGCGATTGAGTTGTGAGACTGCTGTAGAGCTCATACTCCCCCTAACTGGGAGGGGGCCAGAGCTTGACATCTTTCTAGCTGATTTACACACAGAAGCTGTTGCGCTTGGTGATCTGACTGTTTCATCCTAACATCGTTGGTGCCGACGTGGATAACAATATCTCTATACTCGCCAGTTTTACCTTTAGCCAGCACCATCTTCAGATTAGCCTTAACGTCGGTAGCCCTGCCCCCCGGTAAACAGTGTATGATCGCTGGATGATTCGTTTTAAGTCTAATACTGCGGGTAATGGAGTCGCCAATGACTAGAGTTTTCAATTTGTCAGAGCTAATGGTGGGAAGCGTCAGTTTCTCAGACCCCGTAACGGGAGGAGTAGAGACCAGAGAAGACTCGGCCTCCGACTCGCTGCTTAATGGGGAAAACCGGTTGAAAGTTTGTCGGCTGAATGAGCGACACCGGTTGAGCGTTCCTACAGCATTTCCTTCCAGAAACCGTGAGAAAGTTGTCGGGCTGCGGGGACTGTGCCAGGGGATTTATACTACTATCTGTACTTACTGGTGGCACAGACGCCGTTTCATCCTTTCCTACACTGAAATTACCCTGCCTAACGATTGCGTCTGAAGCTGGGCTTGTAGCACAGCTATCCTCGCCGTAAGGCCAGTACAGCGACCGCAATTAGAAGGCATCATGTTAATGTTACTACTTAGCGTCGGCTGTTGGAGGTCCTGACGAATCGTGTCCAGATAAAGCGTCCGGAGTGAAAAAGTTGAGGAAAAATAAAAATATAGCAAGTAAATAGCTAGCCATGTTACTTCAGCTGCATTGCAAGGCAAGCTTACAATTGTGCAGTCAATGCTTTAGCCAGCTCGATTCTTTACATCCACTGTTTCACAAGACAACTGCCTGGTTTGTTGGTTCTCAGGAGTCCCTGAAAGACGATTTACAAATTCATTCTCCTAACACTAGCTAGTCTGGTAACTTGCTAAATAGAGATTTGTAATTGAACTTTGACAAAAAAAAGCCATTTCTCTACATTGTCACATTCCTCTCAAATTGTACATTTGCTTGACTCGTTAAGGCAACTTCCATCTGTTTTGTCAGCAATCTTCGTTGAGCGCCACAAGGCAAGGGTGGCTCGTGTCAAAATTAGTCTTTGGTCATCAAAGCCTTGGGAGCCAAATGCATAATGATTGCGCAAACTCCCCCTTGTGGTGGTCTGGAGCAATGAAGCCGTCCCGCGGTGCAAGCTCGCAACTTTAAGGAGTGTGTCTTCAGTCCCCGCTGTTCCCGTACAGTGAGTGCTGAAATCTTATCCTGATGCGGAATAGATTGCAACGTAATCATGGCTTTACCTTCGTAGTTCGGACTTGGAGATTGAAGAGATGTCTTGTGGGGAATGCATGGGTGTCCGAGCTGTGTGCTAGTAGTTTAAAAAAAAAAAAAAAAAAAAA
Organism: Oncorhynchus masou masou; assembly: GCF_036934945.1. Lineage (NCBI taxonomy): Eukaryota > Metazoa > Chordata > Actinopteri > Salmoniformes > Salmonidae > Oncorhynchus > Oncorhynchus masou. The sequence continues at coordinate 21,244 of NW_027010404.1, forward strand.
AAAAAAAAAGACAGCTCGGTACATTCAGCTTGTCAACACTTCTTACACAAACAAGTAGCGATGAAGTCAAGCTCTTCCCATTTGAGCCATGAGATTGACATGCATATCATTAAAAGAAGAAATGTCCATATTTGGATGGAAACCAAGCTAGTGAGAGGTATCAAGGAAAGTTTTAATTTCAGTTGAAAATTACCAACACTGCATCCAACCACAGCCCTGCTGGTTTCACTTAGGCAAACCACTATAACATTGAGTCAGTTCATCCTACTGGACATTGGAAAGCTTTTGTTTTGACACCCATTGTTTGTCCTAGACGGGAAATTGGTGTGCAACACTTATCTCCCTCCGGTGGATGGTTCAGAGTTCCATGCTTACAAAAGGGTTGATTGATACATGTCAGATGACAAGCCTACTACATGCGCCTTGGTGTTAAATGCAAATCAGATACAATTAAGGTAGCTCCAACGGTTAGGATTGTTTTATATAGAACACTTTATTTGACATGTTAGAACAAGACATTACACCCAAAGAATGTATCCAGAAGAAACATATAAATGACGCTCCTCAGAGAGGTCTTTGACATGTCGTTGACCTGTTGAGAGAGAGAAACTATTAGTTCAGTTATGGTCTGCCAGGGTCTGAAAAGCATAAAACAAGACCTACCTCTTTTCAGGTTGTCCTGATTCACACATTGTCCACTACAGGGGCCGCCAGAGGGACTACTGGCATCACAGATGACCACATCACAATGGACAAAGACCTTGGAATCAAAGATTTGATGTGTCAGATTTTTTTTTTTTTAAAGGTATGATTGCCACACAAAAATTAACCAATAAAGATTGTTGGGTCAATTTTGTTACCTGGCCACTCGGCTCAACCGCATCCTCAGCGAAGGAAAACATATAGACCTCAAAGCGTTTGACGTGAGGGGGGAAGTGGACCCTGGCATCAGCTACTACCGGGTGGAAGACCACACTGTATGGATCCTCAGGGTTCTCACAGCTGCCAGTGTAGAGAGAGGGACTAAGTTAGGAACAAGAAAAACGCTGCAAACCCCAACCGCCTTGTGTACAAAGTCTTGGTGGTGTCGACTGTCCTGTGAGGATCAGATCAATTTACAGCAGAAGTGGGTTCTTTTTCCCCCTCCAGTATGAACTAAAGGAATGTTTTTGATTACAGGCTTTTCCCAACCAAAAAATAATCACCTTTGTCTTGAAAAAACATTTCATATACAATGTAAAGGCTCGAGACTTCCTACCTGTAGAGTGAGGACGTTTCTAGTAAAAATAAATATGACATTAATTTTCTATAGCTAATCTCTGACCAGTCTTATGTTAGAAATATTGTTCCAGTATTCACTTTGAACGTGTTAGAGAAACTCCCCTAGAAAATGTGCATAGTAAGTAGCCATGCCACGAGGGACACCAGAGAGCGGGTCAGACTGACAGAACCGTCCCCGGCGGCCAGAGCGCATAAAAGGAATGGTAACAGAAATTAACATTAGACCAGAAAACCGTGAGGCGCAAGCTACACGTTTGGAACTTTTCATAAACTCACAAGTACCTAGAAAAATGAACTTAAGTGGGATCATTCTGCCTCTATATCCAAACCATCCTACTCATCACCCACTGAGGAATCAGCGACAGGGTTGATTAGCCTATCTTCCAGAACGAGTGAAAGGAAAACCCATCCTGTAGTTCTGTTCAAGACTAGTCATTGGAGCCACGGACAACCAACGACATTGTGATCTCATGTAGCCAATCAGAGAGAAGACACATTACCTACCTTTCCACGGCGGCATCCCACATAAATACATTCATGCTTTTACACCAAGCTGGTGCCGGTTCGTGTGTTAAAAAAATGTATCAATGATAAGTGTCTCTTACGGAATGGGGGGGAAACCTTGTAACAAGCCGTCATATTGTGTCACCTGTGTTTTAGTCTGTTATTTAGTTAGCTAGTAATTCAATTAAACCAACTTGTATAGTACTGAATCATAAGGCTGGGGTTTTTGCAGCTGCAAGGAGGATACGATGTAATGTTAATAAGTTGACTATCAATTTAATAGATTTCTACCGTCTAGAGTTTAAGTCGGGAGACGGTAACTCTTTAAAACCACTTCCTCGGCACCCCAAATCCTAACATGATTCATTTAGTCAGCTAACAAGTAAACAGTCCTGAGATAATTCAAGGTCACGACAGTGGTTTGTTGGTTTTAATTTCTGATATTTTGGCCCATCAGACCTGGATGAATCTGATTAAGTAAGATTTTATTTTAAAGAACAGAAATTGGGCTTTCCGTCAACAATATTTATTTTGGTCTACTGCAATGGCTTGTTAAATGACGGCTGTCAAACATGTATATTCAATTCCATTGACATGAGGTGAGATGTCCCTCTAAATGGTTCTTAAAATTCTAAATGATCCAGAATGGTCAGAGTACAGGCGACCTGAATATTGATCAATTGACCGTGGTTTAACCAAAGTTGCCGAATAGACAGTCGGTATCATCAACAAGGCAATCATATTTTTCAAAATAAGACCTTCATTTTAAACAAGAATTTCATGCAATGCGCCAGAGCAATTCTTCCGCTGTTGGAAAAATTGGTCACAAAATAAATTCTACACCCACGGCATCGGATTCACATGTGGAGGACTTCTGTGAAGGGCGCAGCTCTACTATACAAGTAACCTACGCATTGACAGTTTAGGCCTACTTTTCTTAACTTGCATCTTTGGGAGGTTTATCCTTCACTGTTTAACTGCCAGATATTAGCAAAACGGAATTTGTGAAATCTGAAGACGTTACATGAAGAGACAAACACCCACACCAGTACAAATCCACTTGAGCTGACAGACGATGGTCAGGATTTTGCACAACGATGTAGTTGCAGCTGAAGTGACAAATCTGAACTGCCCATTTCGTGCACAGCCATGTGAATGTTGTGTCTTTTCCTATGATATACAAAACATTTCAGCCTGTTTTTTTTTTTAACTGCTATGACATTGCTAATTTAATAAACAGCTGCAAAGTTACACCGTGTCCACATGGCCAAATTTAGGTTTTTGATACCATTTCATAAAATGGTAAAAGTGCGTGATTTGATAGCATTTTGCAAACCCCATCCCCCAAATTAATGGTTGACCAATAAAGTTGCTTCACTACACTGCTTGGTGTAACATGCATCCAGATACTGAAAAGGCACCCGCAAAATAAAGTGTCATCTGCAGCGTGCATAATCATGGGCAAAGTCATTGTAGCCCATTACAATGTAGGAAAAAGTCATCTTCCAATAGTTAACCAATTTAAATTCTTGAGATAAAAATTAGGCCAGCGTGTCCATCTGTGGCAAAGTGCTCACCCAAATCAAAAATGTAGTAACATTTTCTCAAATATGAACATTAGGTAGCCTAAATAAGGTTAGCAAGATGCTGCTACACTTGACCGTGGTATTTGTTCACTCCCAATTAGCGCATTCCTCTAGGACAGGAAATTCCATTGAAAGTGGCATCAACTTCTGGGGATCCTGTCAACTGATCCTATTCAGTTTCAAACATCCATGCTGCACAGGCATGTGAACCATCCTTTATGTTTAGTGCAATAACTGTTTTAAACACAACAGGTCACTTGTGCCTGAATTCAACCCAAAACCAACAACTATTCAGTCAGTGTTAAGAGCAGTTTGAAACCAATCGGAAAGGCAAGCCAAGCTTGCCAGCCGCTCTTGATTTCCATTTGACTGACCTTCAGTTTGGCACAACACTGAACTCTAGCCAACCAAAAGGATAACATTGAGTAAAAAGGTGTAGGTAATGCCAACATTAACCTTTTCACATGCGAGTTCCAAATAGCATCAGTCGCCCCAGTGGGAGTTGATTTTATGCGTGTGATGTCAGAATGCACTCACCGTTCCACATGTGGACATTTAACCCGCGCTGACCTCAGACCAAGGCACACGACCTGCTAATCTTCTATAGGCTGTTTCAACTTCTAATTTTGCCTCATTCATTCACAAAAGTAGCCCATTTCACTGTTGCAGACAATTTCTATTTGAGAATTTAATGAGCCGGGCAAACTTTCCTTCAACAGAAAGCCCAAGCACTTCCCCAGATCAAGTATACAGTCCTTGCACATTTATTGCTTTCCTTACAACTGTGGACATGCGTGCATTCCGATCAAAGTGCCTTATTTTCTGTGTAAAATGTTGTCGTTTCTACTGTAGCGTACCCTAAGTATAATGTACTTAGCGTTTTATTCATGCGTTCTGATTATTGCCTAGATTGTAATGGACACGTGTGTAAAACACTTTAAGGTGGTACTGAATATGAGCTAACATACAATGCAGTCAGGTTATCACGTACGCGTCTGTCAGACTAATGGTGATCTCAACTGGAGAACCCCCATTGTCTTGAATGCACTGAAGTCGTTAGTTGATTTGAACACGGCATCAGAGTGTAAACTATGGTACCTCAGGGTTGCCAGATCAGACCCCCTTTCCAGGGGTATATAGCTTAGAGAAACTGTCTTCCCCACCATTTATTGTTGATAAATTCCCAGATCTTAGTAATATTTCCTGAATCATCCTCCTCACAATACCTTCAAGGACTTAACCCCCAATAATGGATTGGGCTAGATCTTGCAACTCTGTTTAGCTTTCGTGCTAAGGTTGTATTTGGGGCAGTGACAACAATTGGCTTTTTGTACAGTTACCTGTAAACTACTTGTCATGTGTACGCCGTAACAAGTACAAAGATGGTCACATGCTGAAGTGGCCAAACTAAGTTAAGAAGAAGTCAACCTGTTATTTAGACTAGATGATACCGTTAACATTTATATATTTTACAAGCAAAGCTGGAATAATGTTGTGAAGACCTTTATTTCTCATCAGTACAAAACATTGTTTAGACGCTTTTCAGACAGCGCGGTTTAGAGTCGTTTGATGCAGCATACGTTCCGTTCCAATGATACGCTGCAGGGACCACTCAGTGATAACAAGCATGTGATCATACGCGCCAGAATCTCCCATAAGTGTTAAATTGGGTGGAGATCTGGTGAGACCCCACATGGCTCACATCGTTTAAGCGTTTTGACCACTCGACCTATGGATGGGGGCATAGCCACGGTAGCCAAAGTAAATGGCTTGCCAAGCATGATAGGTTGCTAATTACTCAGGAACCACACCTGTGGAATAACACTTGTTTAGGCCCAAAAACAACATGTTACCCATTAATGATGAGATTCCACCGGGGTCGGGAGTCACGGTCCTCGTTGAGGGTGGCCCAGCAGTGGTCAAGCACCAGCGCTACCTTGGGATCAGAGGACGTGGTCAGCTCCACCTCAAAGTGCAGAGGCTGTCTCAGGTACCTCACCACTGGATAGTCCTCCACCTGGTGGAACGTGTTATACGAGGCGTCTGGAACACAGAACAAGACAACCGGGGGTCGTGTTCAGTGGGCACCATCTGAACTTGTCCATTAAGAAATGCTCTTTTATCATATCCTATTGTGCCCCAATGAACACAAGCCATTTATAGCCAACACTACCCAGCCAGAGGCTTCTGACAAATTCCCAAATCAGCTCCTCACCGTTACTCCATAGTCACACCTGTAGATCTCAGAAAGCAAGAGTAATATATCATAAGGCTTAGATGTTTGGGAATGGTTTTGTAAAGGAGACCTTCCAAGATACTTTTAGAGGCGAGGGGTCAAGTTAAAATTCGGAATTTGTGCACGCTTACCCTGAGCGAGTCTCATTCTGACCATTAGTCGACCCTTCCCAGTCTCGGCAAAAGGCTCGTTGTCACGCGGCCGGGTCAGGAAGGCCAATGTGCGAGTGATGTTGGCCACATAGTAGCAGGAAACCTTTAACCTAAAAAGAGGGATGTAAGCAACTTCAATAGGGGAAACTTCAAGCAGTGGAGTGGACACTGGTAGTAGAGGCACATTTTCCCTGTATACAAAGTATTGAGCAATTGGTGAAGAAAAAAAATACCTATGAAAGCTAATCGCTACAATTGTGATGCGTAATGCACTTACTGATATTCCTCCTCTGAAGACGTCGTGGCATTCAGCTTCACCTCAAGTTCATCTGGCAAGGAGATTTCGTTCTCATACAGCATGACATTGTTGATAAACTATGTAGTAGAGGGGAATTGCTTATTACAACCTGCAGAAGCAAACAGTCCGTAAATACACAGTACCCATCACCTCAGGGTAATAGTCATTTTACCTTCCTGGTGGTGCCACAGGAGTTCACAGTGAAGTGGAAGTAGGCGAAGCGATCGTCACTGTAGGTGGGACCACAGGCGGGGTCGCTCAGGGTCAGCTGACCGGGGTTCAGACCGGGAACAGAATCCACCTTCACCGCCAGCGCAGTCATCGTTCCGTTAGAGAAACACTCTTGGAGGTGGGGGAGCAAAAGACAGGTAGCCATCAGACCTGGGTTCTGTATTTGTTCCACTTATTGAGCTTGAACCAATGGAACATCACCAAAAGTGCAAACCATGCACATCTGGCACAACTATAAGACTCACAGTATTTGCAAGGAACCCAGGTTTGGTAACCATGTTAAATGACTATTTATCAAAAGTAATTGTTTGAGAACCAACCAGTCAGCGTTTTGAGGAAGCTGCAAGCCAGGGAAAAGTATTTGATGGTCATGTTGTTGTAAGGATTCAACAGAGCCACATCCAGTCTGCTCCTGACAGAGGACGAGTGAACCGACTGGGAACCAATGGGAGAGTTCATTAGTCCAATATTGTATGCATGTATACAGGGTAAGGAAAGCGAGGCTAGCTGCAGCAATTTAGGTTAACATGTTTTGGGAGAGAGTCGTACCTCAAACACTGCGTCCGGCGAAGAGAAGGGCAACGTGATGGTGAAGTCTGTGTCGCCCTCTGTTAAATACCGTTGAGCAAACTCATGGTTAAGCAGCCGCTTGCCAACCAAGACTACAAAAAAGGGCTCTTGGTTCCTGTAATCCACAGTGATGTGGAAGTTCTCCTGATCACAGTTGCCAGTGACTGAGGGTGGCACTACAAGGACAAACAGGGTTGTGTTCATTAATTAAGCACAAAAAACAGGAAGGTACTACTTGAACTTGTCCAAGAAGAAACCTTGTTTTGATTGCAAAATGTTTTGCTTCAGTGGGACTGAATAAACATGAACCTGGCAAATCAGGAACAGGACAACTGGGTCCAAATACTCTAAAGCTTAACATTCTTTGAGGAGAGACCGCATAGGAAAACCCAACAGTATGTCTAGTTGGGCTTTCACTGCCAATTTCCTTTCAGGGCAATCATTAACGAGAGGAAACCATTCAACAGTAGTTTGGCGTAGTCCAGAGACATACCAATGTCCAGCAGTACAGCGTCCACAACGGCAGAGTGAGAGAAAGGAGCGTACTCTGGAAAGATGACCAGGCCGTAGATCAGCTGAAGAGTGAAGGTTGTGACCCCTTGTTCCGCCCTTCTCTGTAGTGAAGTTAAAAGCATTGGTCAGCATTATTGTTGTAACAGAACTCTATTCAACATCAAGTGACAACTAAGTACATATGGGGACTATTAAAACAAACTATATACTTAAAGTAATGTTGCCCTTATTCCTCTAAATCAAATGCATACAACAGCCAAAATAATGGAAACACTTGAGTAAATGAGGGATACAAAGTACATTTGTGCCATTATTTATATTTTGTTGGTGGCCCACTTATTAGGGCATGTACAAATCACTGCGTGTGGCTTTGCATTTAACAGAAACACACCTCCTTAAAGACCACCGGGTCTGAGAAGGGCACCTCCATCCTGAAGGTCTTCAAGGTGTTGTCCGGGGATCTCTGCTCCTGAACATTGAAGCCCCTGGCGTTGCACTCTGCAACAGTTAGCACCATGGTGGGAAAGGTGATGTTCAGCAGCTCCACATCAAGGTTGAAGGTCCCCAACTCAAGCACAAACACTGCCTGCTCAGGAACTGTGTCTAAGGGTGTGTCTGTTCATTGGCAAACAAAGGAAAACATTTTGAAATGCGGTACAATGGAAAATGAAAATTGACATTTGTTATTGGGTAAGTCCAGGTATTGCCTCCCCGTTTCAGTACATTTTCTTCTGTTTTGTGCCTAATGAACAACCCAGGCATCCCAAATTGCCATAGGCACTATTTAACTAAACCAGACTCACAGTTGCGAACTTGTGGAGGCCTGGCCATCGGAGGTGTTGTGATAGGGAAGAGGACTTTATAGCTGGTGTCCTCGTGTGCGAGCTCCTCGATCCACAGCAACTCAAGCATGGGCTCAATGGTGTAAGTGACAAAGTACTGGTCATCCTGAATATGGCTCTGTAAAGGAGACGAGTGATGTAATACACAATTGGAGTGCAAAAACAGATAAATGTTCCTTATAAGCCAGAATGTTAAATACAATTATTCTACCGCTTGTCTTTTTGCCACTCGTAATTTAAGACAAAATATCCAAAGGAAAGTATTGGTTACCAGACTTTAGAGAGCTGGTAGGTGTATGGTTGTCAACATGCATTTCCCGTAGTGTGCATTTTCAAAGCAACTGACAAGCAAAGTAAACACTTGCACAATATGTAAACAGCAGCCGAGTGTTGCTTGCATTCAGTTGACAGTGGCAAAGCTACCGGCTACCTAAAAAGTCAGGTAAACAATCCTTTAGTGTGGATATTTGGTCTCAAATTTCAAGCGGCGAAAGGACAAACTGCAAAGACAAGCGGTAGAGTATGTTTAAATGTAATTTTATGCAAAATTCACACAATTTTGTATATTAACCTGATTAAGCAAACAATTGCTCAATAAGAAACATTTTACACAAGACAACGTTTATAGGAGTTTACCCATGAGAGATAGCAAAGGGTTACTGCAAAGCACTGACAACTGCTGTAGTAAAAAGGGCTCTACAAATTAGATTTAGATATTAAACAGGAACATTTTACTCATCCAATGCTGACCTTGAAATAGCCGCCAACCGCCCCCACCGGAATTTCAACAATAATATGAGCCTCTGTGACTAAAACAGAGAAGTTTCTGGCAGCCATTTCCTCAGTGTTCAGCCTCTTAGCGTCAATTCCCATGTACACCTCCAACATGGTGAAGGCATCAGAGGAGAAAAGTGGGTCTATGTGCTTGGGCATGTACCAGGTGATCACTTCTGGAGTAAAGGCAACTGCCCCTGCAGTGAAACAAGAAGCCAAGTGCACATCAAAACAGAACATTTTGCAACTGAAAACTGCCATTATTTGGAAAAAGTTCACCCCCAAAAAAATTCCCAACTGAACACAACATGAAAGTCTTGTCTGGAGCCAATTAAGAACTAGGCTTATAGGATCTTAAATTATTTCACACTCAACCTGGTGTTGGACAAACAGCCGTGGCATCTACTCGAGTAACCAGCCACTTCTGCTCAAAGAAGGTTGAGGTTGAGAGCACCCGCATCGGAACCCCAGCTACCTGTTCAGGGGGCAACCACACCAGGGCCGTGTTCAGTAGGGCACACCGTATTAACAATATGTTGCAGAGTTCAGGTAGGGCCACCGTTTCCAAATGTTTGCTCTACTGAACATGACCCAGTTCGTGGAGGTCAGCTTACATTCTGAAGGTATGTCTCCTCTGCATTATGAGGGCTTCTTAACACCAGCCGTGTGGGAGTGTTGGCTATTGCATAGCCCTTTCTTTGGACCTCATCCACATTCATGACATTCTTGCTAGGACTAAAGACGACTGCTGTCATTTTGTATCCTGAAGCAACAGCCTGTCTCAGGAAATGGAAACATGAATTAAACAAAATGGTCAACAAACGCACATTGTTTAGCACCATCCTGTCATTTTGTAGTGAAATTACAGAAACATGGCTACCTCAGCTCCTCTCCGGAAGTTGCCGCTCCTTGCTTTCGGGCCCCCAGTGGGCTGTTCGGGGATGGTTTGGATGTCTGGAAGAGTCCTTCTGACAGACACCTAGAGAAGAAAGGCCATTATTCCCTATGCATTTTCTCCTTCCCATACAATAGGAAATCAAGGGCCAGTTCTCAATCAGTCCACTCACCTCCTTAAATGCATTGAGAATAGGCCAAAACTCCTCACCTCTAAAGTTCTCCTATGTGCATTTTGAAGAGGCGAGTGGAATTGAGATAGTCAAGACCTCTACGTTGTGTCGCAGAAGAAATGAAACACTGGACAGTTGTAGCTCTAGACAGATCATTTATACAGGCAGTACGACAAGCGCGGCTGTAAACATGTCCATTGGGGCATGCTCTGCTCGCTTGCCTCCATGTAGTTGCGGTCGCACAGAATCTCTCGGGAGGTACAGGTTTTGCCCACTCTATACACAGGGTCTTCAGTCATGTGGTTTCCTGGCAGCCTGAACTGCATGACCAAGCTGAACATCTTATCATCCTAAAATGAAGGGGGAAGGGAAAAAAGCCTTCATTATATAGCAAAACACTAAATTCAGGTGACATTCATGCAAGTTACAGACTGTGGCAAAATTGGCTATATGAATGCAGCGGCCACTGTATTGAAGCCACACTAGAGGAGTAGAGCTCAATAGTTCACATCACTGCAGTCTGTATCAGAAAGTTGCCTGGCCCTCTGAAAGCCCTCCATAAACTTCTGCTGTACCTTACGTCATCGTTAACTTAGAGGTAAGAGATACCAGACCCAGGGGTGGCTAACAATGGAGATCCTTTTGATATCCACAGAGTTAAGTAAAACTGCTTCAATGTTTCTGGAACCGGACTTCTAATAACCTCCATGCGCTAAATTGTATGTATTAGCACCTCTACGGCAACTCCGGCTTATTGAGGACCTTTTTACTGAAGAATGGGTTCTCAATTATTTCATTTCTCCATCTAGTGATGCAAATATTGACTTGTATCTTTGTGTATACAGGGCTCATCTGTAAAAGAGCCTGGTCTCAGCATGACTCCATGTCAAAGGTAAATAAAAT
>NW_027010405.1:0-32194 GCF_036934945.1 Oncorhynchus masou masou
GATACGTTACAAATTACAATTCAGTATGATATGTTACAAATTACAATTTGTTGTTGCTAATGTTGGCTAGGCTAGGGGTTAATGTTAGGAGTTAGGTTAAAAGGATAGCTCAGAGGGTTTCCTTTAAGTAATCTTGTCTTATGTAACCATACCAAACGTTACATATCAATTATCATTTGAATGTCTCCGATGTACTTTTTACTGTGTTACGTCTAGTCTATGAGACCAGGCTGGAAAGAGAGCTTGTCTGAGTTGAAGGAAAAGCCGTAAAGTAGCAGGAATCTTTCTGAGTCGAAGAGAACATTTCAATTCCTGTTGTTTTCTGCTGTAGCTCAGTGGCATGGCCCATCGTCTGTTTGAAGGTAAGGAGCATGCAACCTCCTACTGGAAGTACAGGGTCTCTCCCTCAGCTCAGCTCATTGAAGAAGTCATGTCCTTCCTAAAGAAAAAGGTAGGAGTGACATACATGTTTCACAGAATAAAAAAGACTATTTGTTTGTTCTTATTTTAACATCATACATCATGCAATATGTACAGTATGAGTTCAAATCATATAGTTACAGTCTGTGGATGTAAAATATCTTCAATAACAAATAGTAGTGCAGAATTAAATTACAGAATTATATTGCTGCATGTTTTATTCCTGCTTTTCAATGTTTTACTAATAAACTGGACAATCTCTTGCCTTAAAAAATATTCATATACTAATGATGTCTCATACCTATGTGTGATGAGCATGTGTCTTGTCCTGACAGAGGGGCGTGCAGCCCTGTGACCTGGCAGTAGACGTAGGCTGTGGGTCGGGTCAAGGGACCGTGCTCCTGGCCCTCACTTCTCCTCAGTGGTGGGGACCGACATCAGCCCTGCCCAGTTGGAGGTGGCCCAGGAGCACACAACCGCCCCTAACATCTCCTACAGGTCAGAGCCCCAGAGAGGTGTAGGTCTTCAGGAGGAGGATAGGGTTGTATTTCGTTGTGGTGACACTGACACTGATTCAAACCCTCTGATTCAAGCACATTACAGTCACAGGATGAGTTTGGTATAAGTAGTACTTATAGGGTAGTGTAGAGGGTAGATTTTACATACAGATTTATTTATTTCTGGGGCATTTCTCTGAGACCTAACAAGAGTCCTGGTATAATGCAGATAATAAGCTGAGTGGTTCGAGCCATGAATGCTGATTGGCTGACAGCCGTGGTATATCAGACCATACACCACTGGTATGACAAAACACGGCTCTAATTGCGTTGGTAACCAGTTTATAATAGCATTAAGGCACCTTGGGGGTTTGTGGTATATGGCCAATATACCACAGCTAAGCGCTGTATCCAGGCACTCTGCGCTGTGTCGTGCTTAGGAACAGTCCTTAGTCCGTGGTATTTTGGGCACATACCACACCCCTTGTGCCTTACTGCTTAACTAAACCAGTGTGATGGGAGAAGGAACGATAGGGTTAGAGTCCTTTGTTGAAGGGGACACAGTGAAATTAGTCCATGGGCCAAGACAGACAATGGGACCCTTGTCTGCTCAAACTCATGCATTTCTCCCTCTAGTGAGCAAACAAAGAAGCTACAGCTACTAATACCGTTCTGGAACACATCTACATGTACAGTAGATGTTCCCGGTTAGGACTGAATGAAGGGAGTCATATCCAAGAAACCAAACCAAAACACAACATTGTGTGTGAATTCTAGTCTGGTTCCAGATTTGTTAGTGCTTTTTTGTCAACTCCTATTGTGACAATAATCTTAGGAGTTGGCAAAACAGCACTAACTGATCTGGTACCATTCTGTCGGATATCTTTAAATTACAACATGACCTTGTGTTTGTATGTATGTATCCCTGTGTTAGTATGTCTCACATCTCTGTGTCTCTGTTTAGACAGTGCCAGGCTGAGGAGCTGCCGTTTGCAGACAGCTCAGTGGACCTGGTGACGGCCATGTCTGCCTTCCACTGGTTTGACCGGGCCGCGGTTCCTCCAGGAAGCCCACAGGATCCTGAAGGCTAAAGGTTGCCTGGCCCTACTCAACTACACCATGGATATGGAGCTTGACTATGGAGACTGCTCCCACACACTCAACACAGTCTGCAAAGAGGTCTGGAAACTTTATAAAATAGAATACACGTGTATTATACAAACACATAATGATAAGTCGATCAAGGACATGTTTGTTTTTTCAACATTTGTATTTATTTTATTTTATTCTCTCTCATCAGTTTTATGCTGCACTCCTGCCCTATCGTAACCCCTGCCTGGGCCCTTGCTCTGTTGCTCTTTACAAACAGTGCTACGATTCCATCCCCTACACAGACAAAGAGTGGTGAGGCCTGAGCTCGGATACATCCACTGCCCTCGTTGCTATTACCTATGTACTTACAAGAAGTGTTTGATTTGATGTACAAGACGGGTTGGGTATACTCTAAGGTAATGTTAATGTTGTGTTGTTAGGCAGGAGTGTATGTGGGTGAAGAAGTCCATGACTCTGTCCAACTACATGGGTATGATAGAGTCCTTTTCCAGCTACCAGGCTCTACTAAAGAAAGACCCAAAGGAAGCCAGCAGACTGTCAACTGACATCACCCACAGGTTGGTCCCTGACACAATCCCTAGTTGATGCTGGTCAAAAACGTAAAGGTAACGCTTTTTCATGTTACATCTCACATCCATCTCTCCCCTCTCTCGTTCCCTCTCTCCTCTGCAGACTGTTGGCTGTGATGGGGGTGACCTCCCCAGAGACTGAGCTTGTGGTTGGAGTAAGGTATTTCTACCTGCTAGCCTGCAGGTCAGATGACTAGCTACCGATGGCTGACTGAGACTACATTGTGTTCCCTTTGACACTGAACACTCTAAGATGTGCTACTACTTATCTGTCTTGATTGTGTTATTGACTGTACGCTTCTCAACTGTGTTGTTTGATTTTGTCACACTGCTTTGCTTTATCTGGTTGCAGTTGTAAATAAGAACTTGTTCTCAACTGGACTTCCTGGTTAAATAAAGGTGAAATCAAATTGATTCATGGTGAACATGAGAAATTATAGAATAAGTGATTACATTTGTATTATAACTTTCCAGAGATTGGCATCTCATTTGTTATATTTGTCACTCTGGCTACAGTTTTGTTTACTTTACAAGCACACGAACCTAGCCCAGTGGTATGAGTGATACCAGATTTGTGTGTGTGTGTGTGTGCAGAGTAGAGGATTCCTAGCAGAGGGATCTCTTCATGGATAAAAGTACTGGTACCTGGCACAGCACTCTCAGTATCCAGTTTTCCTGCTTCTATAGATTACTTTTCAGAATGTCTGTGTGTGGGTGTTTCTAAGTCCTAAACTCCAAGTGAGAACAATTCATTTCCCTGGCTGATATGGTTCTCCTTAGAAATGCTACAAGAGTAAATGAATAGATGACATTCACTGCTATAAAGCTGTCTCCAATACAATCATATCATTTACACAGACCTACTTCAGACCTTCGTGTGAACAGGCATTCCATTGTCTGTTTTGTCAACGACAACGATGCCTTCCAATGGCTTGTGCTAACCAGATGATCCCAATCATTTAGGTAGCCTAGTAAACCAAGACCCTCTGGTATGATATTCTTGATTTATTTAACCTTTATTTAACTAGTTATATTACGAACTGTCTGGGACTTGTTGTTGTTTCCCTGTTTACTATTCAAAGATATTTTACTTATTAAGTCAAAGACAAAATTACCTGCAAATATATTAGCATAACTAGGCTACACAGAACCATGGCGGACGCATTAAAGCGTGTCCCAGTCCAACATACCTAGCCCTCGTCGTCTTCCACCGGATCGAGTACTCACCTGTGAGAAAATGTAATAGCTCAACTCTTTAAAAAAAGAAAGAAATTAAAAACAGGAACGATTTTCTGTTAAAAATCCAAATGACATCAGTTTGACAGGTTGTCAGGAAATAGAAAGCTGTGAAAATGACAGAACATGTTTCTGATTAGATTTCAGTTCGGCTTCAACGCATATTATATGTGGTTGAAATACTATCAGCTTTTATGATGCTAATTAAGATAGCATCTCTAAAGACGGTATTTAACTGCCCATTCAAATCTTCTCAATATGCTAAAAGAAATAAATCATTTTTCTACAAGAAAATAATGAAAGAAAAAACTCAATGTAGCCTATAAATTGTACAAGAATTATAGGGCACTGGGGTTAACTAGTCCCCCCCCAAGAACATTTTTTTAAATTTTATTTCACCTTTATTTAACCAGGTAGGCTATTTGAGAACAAGTTCTCATTTACAACTGCGACCTGGCCAAGATAAAGCATAGCAGTGTGAACAGACAACACAGAGTTACACATGGAGTAAACAATTAACAAGTCAATAACACAGTAGAAAAAAAAGGGGAGTCTATATACAATGTGTGCAAAAGGCATGAGGAGGTAGGCGAATAATTACAATATTGCAGATTAACACTGGATTGATAAATGATCATGTACAGGTAGAGATATTGGTGTGCAAAAGAGCAGAAAAGTAAATAAATAAAAACTGTGGGGATGAGGTAGGTGAAAATGGGTGGGCTATTTACCAATAGATTATGTACAGCTGCAGCGATCGGTTAGCTGCTCAGATAGCTGATGTTTGAAGTTGGTGAGAGATAAAGGTCTCCAACTTCAGCGATTTTTTGCAATTCGTTCCAGTCACAGGCAGCAGAGTACTGGAACGAAAGGCGGCGAATGAGGTGTTGGCTTTAGGGATGATCAGTGAGATACACCTGCTGGAGCGTGCTACGGATGGGTGTTGCCATCGTGACCAGTGAACTGAGATAAGGCGGAGCTTTATCTAGCATGGCCTTGTAGACGACCTGGAGCCAGTGGGTCTTGCGACAAATATGTAGCGAGGGCCAGCCGACTAGAGCATACAAGTCGCAGTGGTGGGTAGTATAAGGTGCTTTAGTGACAAAACGGATGGCACTGTGATAAACTGCATCCAGTTTGCTGAGAAGAGTGTTGGAAGCAATTTTGTAGATGACATCGCCGAAGTCGAGGATCGGTAGGATAGTCGGTTTTACTAGGTAAGCTTGGCAGCGTGAGTGAAGGAGGCTTTGTTATGGAATGGAAAGCCGACTCTTGATTTGATTTTCGATTGGAGATGTTTGATATGGGTCTGGAAGGAGAGTTTGCAGTCTAGCCAGACACCTAGGTACTTATAGGTGTCCACATATTCAAGGTCGGAACCATCCAGTGTGGTGATGCTAGTCGGGCATGCGGGTGCAGGCAGCGATCGGTTGAAAAGCATGCATTTGGTTTTACTAGCGTTTAAGAGCAGTTGGAGGCCACGGAAGGAGTGTTGTATGGCATTGAAGCTCGTTTGGAGGTTAGATAGCACAGTGTCCAATGACGCGCCGAAAGTATATAGAATGGTGTCGTCTGCGTAGAGGTGGATCAGGAATCGCCCGCAGCAAGAGCAACATCATTGATATATACAGAGAAAAGAGTCGGCCCGAGAATTGAACCCTGTGGCACCCCCATAGAGACTGCCAGAGGACCGGACAGCATGCCCTCCGATTTGACACACTGAACTCTGTCTGCAAAGTAGTTGGTGAACCAGGCAAGGCAGTCATCCAAAAACCGAGGCTACTGAGTCTGCCGATAAGAATATGGTGATTGACAGAGTCGAAAGCCTTGGCAAGGTCGATGAAGATGGCTGCACAGTACTGTCTTTTATCAATGGCGGTTATGATGTCGTTTAGTACCTTGAGTGTGGCTGAGGTGCACCCGTGACCGGCTCGGAAACCAGATTGCATAGCGGAGAAGGTACGGTGGGATTCGAGATGGTCAGTGACCTATTTGTTGACTTGGCTTTGAAGACCTTAGATAGGCAAGGCAGAATGGATATAGGTCTGTAACAGTTTGGGTCCAGGGTGTCTCCCCATTTGAAGAGGGGATGACTGCGGCAGCTTTCCAATCCTTGGGGATCTCAGACGATATGAAAGAGAGGTTGAACAGGCTGGTAATAGGGGTTGCGACAATGGCGGCGGATAGTTTCAGAAATAGAGGGTCCAGATTGTCAAGCCCAGCTGATTTATACGGGTCCAGGTTTTGCAGCTCTTTCAGAACATCTGCTATCTGGATTTGGGTAAAGGAGAACCTGGAGAGGCTTGGGCGAGGAGCTGCGGGGGGCCGGAGCTGTTGGCCGAGGTTGGAGTAGCCAGGCGGCAGGCATGGCCAGCCGTTGAGAAATGCTTGTTGAAGTTTTCAATAATCATGGATTTGTCGGTGGTGACCGTGTTCCCTAGCCTCAGTGCAGTGGGCAGCTGGGAGGAGGTGCTCTTGTTCTCCATGGACTTCACAGTGTCCCAGAACTTTTGGAGTTGGAGCTACAGGATGCAAACTTCTGCCTGAAGAAGCTGGCCTTAGCTTTCCTGACTGACTGCGTGTATTGGTTCCTGACTTCCTGAACAGTTGCATATCGCGGGACTGTTCGATGCTATTGCAGTCCGCCACAGGATATTTTTGTGCTGGTCGAGGGCAGTCAGGTCTGGAGTGAACCAAGGGCTGTATCTGTTCTTAGTTCTGCATTTTTTGAACGGAGCATGCTTATCTAAAATGGTGAGGAAGTTACTCTTAAAGAATGACCAGGCATCCTCAACTCTCGGACCTGCCTGGTGTGTTCCTTGTTCTTCATGATGCTCCCTGCGCTTTTAAAAGACCTCTGAGACTATCACAGTGCAGGTGAATTTATACGGAGACTTGATTACACACAGGTGGATTGTATTTATCATCATTAGTCATTTAGGTCAACATTGGATCATTCAGAGATCTTCACTGAACTTCTGGAGAGAGTTTGCTGCACTGAAAGTAAAGGGGCTGAATAATTTTGCACGCCCAATTTTTCAGTTTTTGATTTGTTAAAAACGTTTGAAATATCCAATAAATGTCGTTCCACTTCATGATTGTGTCCCACTTGTTGTTGATTCTACACAAAAAAATACAGTTTTATATCTTTATGTTTGAAGCCTGAAATGTGGCAAAAGGTCGCAAAGTTCAAGGAGGCCGAATACTTTCACAAGGCACTGTACATGCTTGCCCTAACACCTATTGTTTTCCCTGAAACTGAGCCTGTGAAGTAAGGGAATTTCTGGAGGTGAGTGTGCAATATGTTTTTTTGTGTGTGTGATCACACGCCAGTGAGAAGGAGCAACCTGGTTTAAGAGCATTTCGTATTATTCTGTACGTAAATCTTGAGACACTCCATTTAGGGGAAAGGGGGATACCTAGTCAGTTGACAACTGAATGCATTCAACTGAAATGTGTCTTCTGCATTTAACCCAACCCCTCTGAATCAGAGAGGTGTGGGGTGCTGCCAATTTAGTATGATATGTTATGTTTCGTATAGTCTGTAGTAATTTGTGGATGTCCATCATCATTTTCATATGATACGTTACAAATTACAATTTGTATGATATGTTACAAATTACAATTTGTATGATATGCTACAAATTACAATTTGTTGTTGCTAATGTTGGCTAGGCTAGGGGTTAATGTTAGGAGTTAGGTTAAAAGGATAGCTCAGAGGGTTTCCCTTAAGTAATCTTGTCTTATGTAACCATACCAAACGTTACATATCAATTATCATTTGAATGTCTCCGATGTACTTTTTACTGTGTTACGTCTAGTCTATGAGACCAGGCTGGAAAGAGAGCTTGTCTGAGTTGAAGGAAAAGCCGTAAAGTAGCAGGAATCTTTCTGAGTCGAAGAGAACATTTCAATTCCTGTTGTTTTCTGCTGTAGCTCAGTGGCATGGCCCATCGTCTGTTTGAAGGTAAGGAGCATGCAACCTCCTACTGGAAGTACAGGGTCTCTCCCTCAGCTCAGCTCATTGAAGAAGTCATGTCCTTCCTAAAGAAAAAGGTAGGAGTGACATACATGTTTCACAGAATAAAAAAGACTATTTGTTTGTTCTTATTTTAACATCATACATCATGCAATATGTACAGTATGAGTTCAAATCATATAGTTACAGTCTGTGGATGTAAAATATCTTCAATAACAAATAGTAGTGCAGAATTAAATTACAGAATTATATTGCTGCATGTTTTATTCCTGCTTTTCAATGTTTTACTAATAAACTGGACAATCTCTTGCCTTAAAAAATATTCATATATACTAATGATGTCTCATACCTATGTGTGATGAGCATGTGTCTTGTCCTGACAGAGGGGCGTGCAGCCCTGTGACCTGGCAGTAGACGTAGGCTGTGGGTCGGGTCAAGGGACCGTGCTCCTGGCCCCTCACTTCTCCTCAGTGGTGGGGACCGACATCAGCCCTGCCCAGTTGGAGGTGGCCCAGGAGCACACAACCGCCCCTAACATCTCCTACAGGTCAGAGCCCCAGAGAGGTGTAGGTCTTCAGGAGGAGGATAGGGTTGTATTTCGTTGTGGTGACACTGACACTGATTCAAACCTCTGATTCAAGCACATTACAGTCACAGGATGAGTTTTGGTATAAGTAGTACTTATAGGGTAGTGTAGAGGGTAGATTTTACATACAGATTTATTTATTTCTGGGGCATTTCTCTGAGACCTAACAAGAGTCCTGGTATAATGCAGATAATAAGCTGAGTGGTTCGAGCCATGAATGCTGATTGGCTGACAGCCGTGGTATATCAGACCATACACCACTGGTATGACAAAACACGGCTCTAATTGCGTTGGTAACCAGTTTATAATAGCATTAAGGCACCTTGGGGGTTTGTGGTATATGGCCAATATACCACAGCTAAGCGCTGTATCCAGGCACTCTGCGCTGTGTCGTGCTTAGGAACAGTCCTTAGCCGTGGTATTTTGGGCACATACCACACCCCCTTGTGCCTTACTGCTTAACTAAACCAGTGTGATGGGAGAAGGAACGATAGGGTTAGAGTCCTTTGTTGAAGGGGACACAGTGAAATTAGTCCATGGGCCAAGACAGACAATGGGACCCTTGTCTGCTCAAACTCATGCATTTCTCCCTCTAGTGAGCAAACAAAGAAGCTACAGCTACTAATACCGTTCTGGAACACATCTACATGTACAGTAGATGTTCCCGGTTAGGACTGAATGAAGGGAGTCATATCCAAGAAACCAAACCAAAACACAACATTGTGTGTGAATTCTAGTCTGGTTCCAGATTTGTTAGTGCTTTTTGTCAACTCCTATTGTGACAATAATCTTAGGAGTTGGCAAAACAGCACTAACTGATCTGGTACCATTCTGTTGGATATCTTTAAATTACAACATGACCTTGTGTTTGTATGTATGTATCCCGTGTTAGTATGTCTCACATCTCTGTGTCTCTGTTTAGACAGTGCCAGGCTGAGGAGCTGCCGTTTGCAGACAGCTCAGTGGACCTGGTGACGGCCATGTCTGCCTTCCACTGGTTTGACCGGCCGCGGTTCCTCCAGGAAGCCCACAGGATCCTGAAGGCTAAAGGTTGCCTGGCCCTACTCAACTACACCATGGATATGGAGCTTGACTATGGAGACTGCTCCCACACACTCAACACAGTCTGCAAAGAGGTCTGGAAACTTTATAAAATAGAATACACGTGTATTATACAAACACATAATGATAAGTCGATCAAGGACATGTTTGTTTTTTCAACATTTGTATTTATTTTATTTTATTCTCTCTCATCAGTTTTATGCTGCACTCCTGCCCTATCGTAACCCCTGCCTGGGCCCTTGCTCTGTTGCTCTTTACAAACAGTGCTACGATTCCATCCCCTACACAGACAAAGAGTGGTGAGGCCTGAGCTCGGATACATCCACTGCCCTCGTTGCTATTACCTATGTACTTACAAGAAGTGTTTGATTTGATGTACAAGACGGGTTGGGTATACTCTAAGGTAATGTTAATGTTGTGTTGTTAGGCAGGAGTGTATGTGGGTGAAGAAGTCCATGACTCTGTCCAACTACATGGGTATGATAGAGTCCTTTTCCAGCTACCAGGCTCTACTAAAGAAAGACCCAAAGGAAGCCAGCAGGTTGTCAACTGACATCACCCACAGGTTGGTCCCTGACACAATCCCTAGTTGATGCTGGTCAAAAAAACGTAAAGGTAACGTTTCATGTTACATCTCACATCCATCTCTCCCCCTCTCTCGTTCCCTCTCTCCTCTGCAGACTGTTGGCTGTGATGGGGGTGACCTCCCCAGAGACTGAGCTTGTGGTTGGAGTAAGGTATTTCTACCTGCTAGCCTGCAGGTCAGATGACTAGCTACCGATGGCTGACTGAGACTACATTGTGTTCCCTTTGACACTGAACACTCTAAGATGTGCTACTACTTATCTGTCTTGATTGTGTTATTGACTGTACGCTTCTCAACTGTGTTGTTTGATTTTGTCACACTGCTTTGCTTTATCTGGTTGCAGTTGTAAATAAGAACTTGTTCTCAACTGGACTTCCTGGTTAAATAAAGGTGAAATCAAATTGATGCATGGTGAACATGAGAAATTATAGAATAAGTGATTACATTTGTATTATAACTTTCCAGAGATTGGCATCTCATTTGTTATATTTGTCACTCTGGCTACAGTTTTGTTTACTTTACAAGCACACGAACCTAGCCCAGTGGTATGAGTGATACCAGATTTTGTGTGTGTGTGTGTGCAGAGTAGAGGATTCCAAGCAGAGGGATCTCTTCATGGATAAAAGTACTGGTACCTGGCACAGCACTCTCAGTATCCAGTTTTCCTGCTTCTATAGATTACTTTTCAGAATATCTGTGTGTGGGTGTTTCTAAGTCCTAAACTCCAAGTGAGAACAATTCATTTCCCTGGCTGATATGGTTCTCCTTAGAAATGCTACAAGAGTAAATGAATAGATGACATTCACTGCTATAAAGCTGTCTCCAATACAATCATATCATTTACACAGACCTACTTCAGACCTTTGTGTGAACAGGCATTCCATTGTCTGTTTTGTCAACGACAACGATGCCTTCCAATGGCTTGTGCTAACCAGATGATCCCAATCATTTAGGTAGCCTAGTAAACCAAGACCCCTCTGGTATGATATTCTTGATTTATTTAACCTTTATTTAACTAGTTATATTACGAACTGTCTGGGACTTGTTGTTGTTTCCCTGTTTACTATTCAAAGATTTTTACTTATTAAGTCAAAGACAAAATTACCTGCAAATATATTAGCATAACTAGGCTACACAGAACCATGGCGGACGCATTAAAGCGTGTCCCAGTCCAACATACCTAGCCCTCGTCGTCTTCCACCGGATCGAGTACTCACCTGTGAGAAAATGTAATAGCTCAACTCTTTAAAAAAAGAAAGAAATTAAAAACAGGAACGATTTTCTGTTAAAAAATCCAAATGACATCAGTTTGACAGGTTGTCAGGAAATAGAAAGCTGTGAAAATGACAGAACATGTTTCTGATTAGATTTCAGTTCGGCTTCAACGCATATTATATGTGGTTGAAATACTATCAGCTTTTATGATGCTAATTAAGATAGCATCTCTAAAGACGGTATTTAACTGCCCATTCAAATCTTCTCAATATGCTAAAAGAAATAAATCATTTTTCTACAAGAAAATAATGAAAGAAAAACTCAATGTAGCCTATAAATTGTACAAGAATTATAGGGCACTGGGGTTAACTAGTCCCCCCCCCCCCCAAGAACATTTTTTTAATTTTATTTCACCTTTATTTAACCAGGTAGGCTATTTGAGAACAAGTTCTCATTTACAACTGCGACCTGGCCAAGATAAAGCATAGCAGTGTGAACAGACAACACAGAGTTACACATGGAGTAAACAATTAACAAGTCAATAACACAGTAGAAAAAAAGGGGAGTCTATATACAATGTGTGCAAAAGGCATGAGGAGGTAGGCGAATAATTACAATATTGCAGATTAACACTGGATTGATAAATGATCATGTACAGGTAGAGATATTGGTGTGCAAAAGAGCAGAAAAGTAAATAAATAAAAACTGTGGGGATGAGGTAGGTGAAAATGGGTGGGCTATTTACCAATAGATTATGTACAGCTGCAGCGATCGGTTAGCTGCTCAGATAGCTGATGTTTGAAGTTGGTGAGGGAGATAAAGGTCTCCAACTTCAGCGATTTTGCAATTCGTTCCAGTCACAGGCAGCAGAGTACTGGAACGAAAGGCGGCGAATGAGGTGTTGGCTTTAGGGATGATCAGTGAGATACACCTGCTGGAGCGCGTGCTACGGATGGGTGTTGCCATCGTGACCAGTGAACTGAGATAAGGCGGAGCTTTATCTAGCATGGCCTTGTAGACGACCTGGAGCCAGTGGGTCTTGCGACAAATATGTAGCGAGGGCCAGCCGACTAGAGCATACAAGTCGCAGTGGTGGGTAGTATAAGGTGCTTTAGTGACAAAACGGATGGCACTGTGATAAACTGCATCCAGTTTGCTGAGAAGAGTGTTGGAAGCAATTTTGTAGATGACATCGCCGAAGTCGAGGATCGGTAGGATAGTCGGTTTTACTAGGGTAAGCTTGGCAGCGTGAGTGAAGGAGGCTTTGTTATGGAATGGAAAGCCGACTCTTGATTTGATTTTCGATTGGAGATGTTTGATATGGGTCTGGAAGGAGAGTTTGCAGTCTAGCCAGACACCTAGGTACTTATAGGTGTCCACATATTCAAGGTCGGAACCATCCAGTGTGGTGATGCTAGTCGGGCATGCGGGTGCAGGCAGCGATCGGTTGAAAAGCATGCATTTGGTTTTACTAGCGTTTAAGAGCAGTTGGAGGCCACGGAAGGAGTGTTGTATGGCATTGAAGCTCGTTTGGAGGTTAGATAGCACAGTGTCCAATGACGCGCCGAAAGTATATAGAATGGTGTCGTCTGCGTAGAGGTGGATCAGGGAATCGCCCGCAGCAAGAGCAACATCATTGATATATACAGAGAAAAGAGTCGGCCCGAGAATTGAACCCTGTGGCACCCCCATAGAGACTGCCAGAGGACCGGACAGCATGCCCTCCGATTTGACACACTGAACTCTGTCTGCAAAGTAGTTGGTGAACCAGGCAAGGCAGTCATCCAAAAAACCGAGGCTACTGAGTCTGCCGATAAGAATATGGTGATTGACAGAGTCGAAAGCCTTGGCAAGGTCGATGAAGATGGCTGCACAGTACTGTCTTTTATCAATGGCGGTTATGATGTCGTTTAGTACCTTGAGTGTGGCTGAGGTGCACCCGTGACCGGCTCGGAAACCAGATTGCATAGCGGAGAAGGTACGGTGGGATTCGAGATGGTCAGTGACCTGTTTGTTGACTTGGCTTTCGAAGACCTTAGATAGGCAAGGCAGAATGGATATAGGTCTGTAACAGTTTGGGTCCAGGGTGTCTCCCCATTTGAAGAGGGGGATGACTGCGGCAGCTTTCAATCCTTGGGGATCTCAGACGATATGAAAGAGAGGTTGAACAGGCTGGTAATAGGGGTTGCGACAATGGCGGCGGATAGTTTCAGAAATAGAGGGTCCAGATTGTCAAGCCCAGCTGATTTATACGGGTCCAGGTTTTGCAGCTCTTTCAGAACATCTGCTATCTGGATTTGGGTAAAGGAGAACCTGGAGAGGCTTGGGCGAGGAGCTGCGGGGGGCCGGAGCTGTTGGCCGAGGTTGGAGTAGCCAGGCGGCAGGCATGGCCAGCCGTTGAGAAATGCTTGTTGAAGTTTTCAATAATCATGGATTTGTCGGTGGTGACCGTGTTCCCTAGCCTCAGTGCAGTGGGCAGCTGGGAGGAGGTGCTCTTGTTCTCCATGGACTTCACAGTGTCCCAGAACTTTTTGGAGTTGGAGCTACAGGATGCAAACTTCTGCCTGAAGAAGCTGGCCTTAGCTTTCCTGACTGACTGCGTGTATTGGTTCCTGACTTCCCTGAACAGTTGCATATCGCGGGGACTGTTCGATGCTATTGCAGTCCGCCACAGGATATTTTTGTGCTGGTCGAGGGCAGTCAGGTCTGGAGTGAACCAAGGGCTGTATCTGTTCTTAGTTCTGCATTTTTTGAACGGAGCATGCTTATCTAAAATGGTGAGGAAGTTACTCTTAAAGAATGACCAGGCATCCTCAACTCTCGGACCTGCCTGGTGTGTTCCTTGTTCTTCATGATGCTCCCTGCGCTTTTAAAAGACCTCTGAGACTATCACAGTGCAGGTGAATTTATACGGAGACTTGATTACACACAGGTGGATTGTATTTATCATCATTAGTCATTTAGGTCAACATTGGATCATTCAGAGATCTTCACTGAACTTCTGGAGAGAGTTTGCTGCACTGAAAGTAAAGGGGCTGAATAATTTTGCACGCCCAATTTTTCAGTTTTTGATTTGTTAAAAAAGTTTGAAATATCCAATAAATGTCGTTCCACTTCATGATTGTGTCCCACTTGTTGTTGATTCTACACAAAAAAATACAGTTTTATATCTTTATGTTTGAAGCCTGAAATGTGGCAAAAGGTCGCAAAGTTCAAGGAGGCCGAATACTTTCACAAGGCACTGTACATGCTTGCCCTAACACCTATTGTTTTCCCTGAAACTGAGCCTGTGAAGTAAGGGAATTTCTGGAGGTGAGTGTGCAATATGTTTGTTTGTGTGTGTGATCACACGCCAGTGAGAAGGAGCAACCTGGTTTAAGAGCATTTCGTATTATTCTGTACGTAAATCTTGAGACACTCCATTTAGGGGAAAGGGGGATACCTAGTCAGTTGACAACTGAATGCATTCAACTGAAATGTGTCTTCTGCATTTAACCCAACCCCTCTGAATCAGAGAGGTGTGGGGTGCTGCCAATTTAGTATGATATGTTATGTTTCGTATAGTCTGTATTAATTTGTGGATGTCCATCATCATTTTCATATGATACGTTACAAATTACAATTTGTATGATATGTTACAAATTACAATTTGTATGATATGCTACAAATTACAATTTGTTGTTGCTAATGTTGGCTAGGCTAGGGGTTAATGTTAGGAGTTAGGTTAAAAGGATAGCTCAGAGGGTTTCCCTTAAGTAATCTTGTCTTATGTAACCATACCAAACGTTACATATCAATTATCATTTGAATGTCTCCGATGTACTTTTTACTGTGTTACGTCTAGTCTATGAGACCAGGCTGGAAAGAGAGCTTGTCTGAGTTGAAGGAACAGCCGTAAAGTAGCAGGAATCTTTCTGAGTCGAAGAGAACATTTCAATTCCTGTTGTTTTCTGCTGTAGCTCAGTGGCATGGCCCATCGTCTGTTTGAAGGTAAGGAGCATGCAACCTCCTACTGGAAGTACAGGGTCTCTCCCTCAGCTCAGCTCATTGAAGAAGTCATGTCCTTCCTAAAGAAAAAGGTAGGAGTGACATACATGTTTCACAGAATAAAAAAATACTATTTGTCTGTTCTTATTTTAACATCATACATCATGCAATATGTACAGTATGAGTTCAAATCATATAGTTACAGTCTGTGGATGTAAAATATCTTCAATGACAAATAGTAGTGCAGAATTAAATTACAGAATTATATTGCTGCATGTTTTATTCCTGCTTTTCAATGTTTTACTAATAAACTGGACAATCTCTTGCCTTAAAAAATATTCATATATACTAATAATGATGTCTCATACCTATGTGTGATGATCATGTGTCTTGTCCTGACAGAGGGGCGTGCAGCCCTGTGACCTGGCAGTAGACGTAGGTTGTGGGTCGGGTCAAGGGACCGTGCTCCTGGCCCCTCACTTCTCCTCAGTGGTGGGGACCGACATCAGCCCTGCCCAGTTGGAGGTGGCCCAGGAGCACACAACCGCCCCTAACATCTCCTACAGGTCAGAGCCCCAGAGAGGTGTAGGTCTTCAGGAGGAGGATAGGGTTGTATTTCGTTGTGGTGACACTGACACTGATTCAAACCCTCTGATTCAAGCACATTACAGTCACAGGATGAGTTTTGGTATAAGTAGTACTTATAGGGTAGTGTAGAGGGTAGATTTTACATACAGATTTATTTATTTATGGGGCATTTCTCTGAGACCTAACACGAGTCCTGGTATAATGCAGATAATAAGCTGAGTGGTTCGAGCCATGAATGCTGATTGGCTGACAGCCGTGGTATATCAGACCATACACCACTGGTATGACAAAAAACACGGCTCTAATTGCGTTGGTAACCAGTTTATAATAGCATTAAGGCACCTTGGGGTTTTGTGGCATATGGCCAATATACCACAGCTAAGCGCTGTATCCAGGCACTCTGCGCTGTGTCGTGCTTAAGAACAGTCCTTAGCCGTGGTATTTTGGGCACATACCACACCCCCTTGTGCCTTACTGCTTAACTAAACCAGTGTGATGGGAGAAGGAACGATAGGGTTAGAGTCCTTTGTTGAAGGGGACATGGTGAAATTAGGCCATGGGCCAAGACAGACAATGGGACCCTTGTCTGCTCAAACTCATGCATTTCTCCCTCTAGTGAGCAAACAAAGAAGCTACAGCTACTAATACCGTTCTGGAACACATCTACATGTACAGTAGATGTTCCCGGTTAGGACTGAATGAAGGGAGTCATATCCAAGAAACCAAACCAAAACACAACATTGTGTGTGAATTCTAGTCTGGTTCCAGATTTGTTAGTGCTTTTTTGTCAACTCCTATTGTGACAATAATCTTAGGAGTTGGCAAAACAGCACTAACTGATCTGGTACCATTCTGTTGGATATCTTTAAATTACAACATGACCTTGTGTTTGTATGTATGTATCCCGTGTTAGTATGTCTCACATCTCTGTGTCTCTGTTTAGACAGTGCCAGGCTGAGGAGCTGCCGTTTGCAGACAGCTCAGTGGACCTGGTGACGGCCATGTCTGCCTTCCACTGGTTTGACCGGCCGCGGTTCCTCCAGGAAGCCCACAGGATCCTGAAGGCTAAAGGTTGCCTGGCCCTACTCAACTACACCATGGATATGGAGCTTGACTATGGAGACTGCTCCCACACACTCAACACAGTCTGCAAAGAGGTCTGGAAACTTTATATAATAGAATACACGTGTATGTTTAACTGCCTGTTCATTGGCAGAACGACAGATTTGTACCTTGTCAGCTGGGGGTTTGAACTCGCATCCTTCCGGTTACTAGTCCAATGCTCTAACCACTAGGCTACACTGGAAGCACAAGCTACCTATGTACTTACAAGAAGTGTTTGATTTGATGTACAAGACGGATTGGGTATACTCTAGACAGCTGGTGGCTTTCATTTCTAGGAAACGATTTTGGCTGCAGTGTTGACTGTCTGACTCACTGGAGGGCTTGTTTCTAATATAACGGGTCAAATCCAGATTGGGGTATAAATAATGAATCTAGGCCGAGAAATGGGTTTCCCAAGCCTGCCAGCATGCTTACAGTGTGCTGAAATGTTACAATGGTGTAGTGACCAGCATAAGAACCTTAGGCAAACAGTTTCAGGCAAAACACTGTTTTTGAATGCCAAAAGCTTGAGGAGTTTTTGGTGGATGACAGAGACTATGGCAGCATCCCAAATTAGACCTATTTAGAAATAGGGTGCCGTTTGGGACTCGTACAATAGGAAATAAGTGGCCATTACCATAATCCAAAACACACAGCGAATACTCAGTAGCAGAAATGGTGTTGGTGTTCTTCCACCTGGAAACAAAGTGCTTTATTTAGGCATTGAGTTGTCTATTGTTAAGTTCATATCGTATGTTTTTCTCCCTCTGATTTCAATGACACAATATCATGGAAGGTTTCTCACAGATTGACATTATTTTCAAGTCTCTATACAAATAGTGGCCCTACTTCATAAACTTAAAAAACTTCTGTCTTATCTAATATCTAACTCTGCTGTTGAAGTATAGACACCTGTGCTGCCTATCCCGTTGACAAGATTGGGTAACTCTTGAGGTTCCTAGGGTCTACACAGAGCTAGGTCTATCTGCTTTTAGTTTTAATGCACCGTGTTACTGCACATTTCAAAATACAAAATGGTTGCTGATAATGGGCTTCTGTACATCTATGTAGATATTCCATTAAAAATCAGCCGTTTCCAGCTACAGTAGTCATTTACAACATTAACAATGTCTACACTGTATTTCTGATTCATTTGATGTTATTTTAATAGACAAAAAACTTTACTTTTGTTGAAAAACAAGGACATTTCTAAGTTGCCCCAAACCTTTGAACGGTAGTGTACATTTTATCTTGATGTTCTGGTTCCGTTCAGGCAATTTATTGATTGGGGACTTATTTGTGGAGCAATGTAACTGTTTTTCAGGGTGATATGTGATCTTTTATTTGTGCTTCCATGACTGTATTTTTGTATTTTAATGTGTATATATTGTGTATATATGTGTATATATCATGGCCGATGCCTCCCCCGAGCCCAGATGAGCGACCTAATGTGCATCTCCAGGGCGGGCTCCTAACCGATGTATCCACCCTCTCCATCATAGACAAAGTGGTCATGGATCGCTTCTTACGGGCGCTATCCCACGACATGAAGAGGGCAGTAAGTCTACTAGCGCCCCAGACCTTGGAGGGCCTCTTGCGAGCAGTGGAGACTCATCAGAACACCGAGGCCCTGCTGAAGGGGAGCCGGGCCTATTCGGGGACCCATCCGAGGGGACGGAAGAACACTCCCACCGATGTATACCCGAACCGACAGTCGGCGAGGCCAAAGGGCCACAGACCCGTGGAGAGACGGCTGGGGGAGAGCCGACCCGTCGCCGACGTCCCCAGATAGATGGTGACCAAAGAAGGTGTTTTGAGTGTGGCCTGGGGGCCCTTGCATGGAATTTCCTGACTTGAAAGGAGTCGATGCCATCAGCAAGCCCCGGAGGCGAGGTGGGCCACTCATTGAACTATGTCATCTCCTGTTGGGTGCACCACGAACAAACGGCACCCATGGTCCCTGTGAAAGTCACTAAAGCTCTATTGGACTCCGGGAGTGTGGTTTCGCTCGTAGCCACGAGTCTGCTGGCCCAGGGGGGTCGATCGTGGCTGGGAAATGTCAATTTCCTGTGTCCACGGTGACACCAAGCAGTATCCAACCGTACAGGCCAACATCGTGACCGTCACAAGGGAGCTGCCAGATGATGGTGGGTGGCGTACTGGAGTTGCCGGTACCCCTCCATGTGGGATGAGATTGACCGCTGTTCGCGGCACTGTGGAGGCACGGGCTGAGGAAAAATGTATGAGCTGGCAGGAGACGAGCGAGGACGACCCGTCGTCTGCGCGGCTCGGAAGCAAGCGGTTGACAAACCCGTATCTACGGAGTCCGAGTCCGAGGGGGCACCAGAACCCCCTGGTGAACAATTGGAGTAGGAGCCCATTCTCCACTTCATCGATTTGAAGGGACAGTTCAGGACTGCGCAGTGGTAGGATCTGAACTTGAAAGGGTGAGTGACTGGCGATTCCCCCATTACCAAATCAAGAATAACCTTTTGTATCAGGTGTCGTGCCAACAGGGGGAACTTCGAGAGGTTGCTGCCCCGACGGTAAGTGGCAACCGTTCTTCAGCTGGTTGACACCCAATTGTTGGGTTTTGCAACTGGGAAGGATAAATACCTGGGAACGGATCGCCGCCTGGTTCCACTGGCCCGGGATGAGGAGGGCCAGGGAAGACTATTGTTGCAGCTGCCCGGAGTGTCAAATCACTGCCCCAAATGCACACTTCCGAAACTCACTGTTCCCCATACCAATCATCGGGGTGCCTTTTGAATGCATCGCCATGGACATAGTGGGATCCCTGGTAAAAATGGCACAAAGACACCGGTATATCCTGGTAATAGTAGATTATGCCACCCGGTATCCCGAGGCCATTCCACTATGGGAATCACCAAGGAGCTGTTCCACCTCTTTAGCCGGGTGGCCATCCCGAACGAGATCCTGACCGGCCAAGGTACAGAGTTCATGTCCCGCCTAATGAAAGATTTGTCTGCTCTTCTGTGGATCAAACAGATATGGACCTACGTCTTTCACCCGCAGAAGGATAGGCTCGTCGAGCGATTTGGGAAGAACAGGGACCAGCTACTACACCACCTAATGTTCTCCGCCCAAGAAGTGCCCCAGTCATTCACCGGGTTTTCCCCTTTCAAACTCCTCTACGAGAAGAAGCCACGCAGCCTAGTGGACCTCACCAAGGAGGTGTGGGAAGCCCAGCCGACCCCCTTACACAGTGTGGTGGGATGCGTGGAGACGATGAGGGAGCGGCTGACAGCCATATGGCCAGTGATAAGGGAATGCACCCAAACCCAGGTCTACAATCGGGAACCAAATCCCGAGACTTCCAGGTGTTGGTCTTAATCCCCACGGCAGAAAGTACGTTTCTGGCAACATGGCCTTGGCCATACGAGGTGATAGAGAAGCTGGGATCCGTCAATTACTGTGTATGGTAGCCAGGGAGATGGAAACCCCAACAGATTTACCACATTAACCTATTAAAGAGGTGGCATGAGAGGACAGCCCTGGCCATGTTATGGTTGAGACCCAGGATACCAACGGTACACGTGGTAGTCCCAGGCAATGAGGACCTTGACCCGGCCCAGAAGCAAACGCTCCGGGAGCTCGTTGATCTGAACACATTGTTGTTTTCCGAGAATCCGTGCCGCACAACCTTAATTGAGCACCACGTCCTCACCCGGACTGGGGAAATTGAACGAAAGAAGCAATATCGGATCCCTGAGGCTTGAAGGAAGGCTGTGAAGCAGGAAGTGGAGGCTTTGCTGAGGATGGGGATCATCGGAGAGTTCCACAGTGCATGGTGCAGCCCGTCGTGTTGGTGCCCAAACCGGACGGTAGCCTGCGCTTCTGTAATAACTTCAAGGGTGTGAATGACATCAGCTTGTTCGACGCCTAGCCCATGCCAAGGGTAAACGAGCTCATCGACCGATTGGGAAAGGCCCGGTACATCAGCACCCTCGACCTGACCAAAGGATATTGGCAGGTACCGTTGGCTGCCTCCTCCCGGGAGAAGACAGAGTTTTCGACACCGGCTTATATCGGCTTATATCAGTACCGGTTGCTCCCATTCGGTCTCTACCGAACCCCGCCCACGTTCCAGCACCTGATGGACAAAGTCCTCCGATCCCACCAATAGTACACAGTGGCCTATTTGGATGATATCATCATTGACAGCCAAGGTTGGGAAGAGCACTTGATGTACCTCCAGTCAGGGCTGGACACTCTCAGCTAAGCCAGGTTGATAGCAAACCCCAAGAAATGCAATCTAGGGTTCAAGGAGGTGGAGTACCTGGGGTATTTGATTGGACGGGGGAACGTCAAGCTCCAGGTCCATGCGATATGTGACTGCCCGTTCCATGCACCAAGACACAGGTCAAGTCGTTCCTGGGACTGGCAGGATACTACAGCCAGTTTACCTCCAACTTTGCTGCTATAGCCTCCACCCTTACCGATCTAACCATGGTCCGCCTCCCGAAACAGCGAAATAGAAGGGCAAGACCGAAGCAGCGTTCAGGCGTCTGAAGGAGGCGCTGTGCACCCATTCTCATAACGCCTGATTTCCAGGTGCCAATGTTGGTCCAGATGGACGCATGCGACATGGGACTAGGGGCTGTCCTGTCCCAGGTACACAATGAGGAGGAGCACCCCATCATGTACATAAGTCGAAAGCTGATACCCAGAGAGAAAAAGTACTCTGTTGTCAAGATGAATTGAGTGAAGTGGGCGCTAGACACTCTCAAGTATTACCTGCAGGGACACAAACGATCAGGCCACCAGGTGTCCCTTCAACGCTTCTATTTTTCTGTTGTGCACAGGTCAGGGGCGAAGCATAGAAACGCGGATGCCCTATCGAGAAGGGAGACATATACCTCCACATCCGGCTTCTTCCCCTTTTGTCTGAGACGAGCCACATGGACAACTGATGAAACTGTGGGTTTGCATAACCAAAGAATTTCTGCACAATCTGTCAGAAACCATCTCAGGGAAGCTCATCTGCTTGTTCATCATCCTCACCAGGGTGTTGACCTGACTGCAGTTCGGTGTCGTAACCAACTTCAATGGGCAAATGCTCACCTTCGATGGCCACTGGTATGTATGGTGTTGTGTGGTGTAGTGTAGGTGTGTGGTTTGCTGATGTCAATGTTGTAAACAGAGTGCCCCATGGTGGCGTTGGGGTTATGGTACGGACAGGCATAAGCTACGGACAATAAACACAACTGCAGTTATCGATGGCAATTTGAGTACACAGAGATACCGTGAGGAGATCCTGAGGCCCATTGTTGTGCTATTCATCCGCCGCCATCACCTCATGTTTTAGCATGATGATGCACAGCCCCATGTTGCAAGGATCTGTACATAATCTGTACATAATTCCTGTAAATTGAAAAAGTCCCAGTTCTTCCATGGCTGAATATTCACCAGACATGTCACACATTGAGCATGTTTGGGATGGTCTAGAATGACGAGTACGACATTGTATTCCAGTTCCCGCCAATATCCAGCAACATTCCACAGGCCACAATCAACAGCCTGATCAACTCTATGCAAAGGAGACGTTTCGTGCTGCACGAGACAAATAGTGGTCATACCAGATATTGACTGGTTTTCTGATCCCTGTCCCTACTTTTTTGTTGTTGTTGGTATCTGTGACCAACAGATCCATATCCGTAGTCATGTGAAATCCATAGATTAGGGCCTAATGAATAGTATTTCAATTGATTCCGTGTATATAGGTTAGGTATAATGTGTATATTTACAGTGTATTTGAAAAGTATTCAGACCCCTGGACTTTTTCCAAATTTTGTTACGTTACAGCAACAAAATGACATATCACATTTACATAAGGATTCAGACCCTTTACCCAGTACTTTGTCGAAGCACGTTTGGCAGCGATTACAGCCTCAAGTCTTCTTGGGTTTGACGCTACAAGCTTGGCACACCTGAATTTTGGGAGTTTCTACCATTCTTCTCTGCAGATCCTCTCAAGCTCTGCCAGCTTGGATGGGGAGCATCGCTGCACAGCTATTTTCAGGTCTCTCCAGAGATGTTCGATCGGGTTCAAGTCTGGGCTATGGCTGGGCCACTCAAGAGCATTCAGAGACTTGTCCCGGAGCCACTCCTGCATTGTCTTGGCTGTGTGCTTAGGGTCATTTTCTTGTTGGAAGCTGAACCTACGCCTAGTCTGGAGCAAGATTTCATTAAGGATCTCTCTGTACTTTCCCTCGTTCATCTTCCGCTCGATCCTGACTAGTCTCCCAGTCCCTGCTGTTGAAAAACATCACCACAGCATGATGTTGCCACCACCATGATTCACAGTAGGGATAGGTTTCCTCCAGAAGTGACGCTTTGTTTCATCAGATGAGAAAATCTTGTTTCTCATGGTCTGAGAGTCCTTTAGGTGCCTTTTGGCTTTAGGTGCCTTTTACTGAGGAGTGGCTTCCGTCTCGCCACTCTACCATAAATGCCTAATTGGTGGAGTGCTGCAGTGGTGGTTGTCCTTCTGGAAGGTTCTCCCATCTCCACAGAAGAACTCTGGAGCTCTGTCAGAATGACCATCGGGTTCATGGTCACCTCCCTGACCAAGGCCCTTTTGCCTCAATTGCTCAGTTTGGCCAGGCAGCCAGCTCTAGGACAAAAGTTGGTGGTTCCAAACTTCCTCCATTTAAGAATGATGGAGGCCACTTTGTTCTTGAGGACCTTAAATTCTGCAGAATGTTTTGGTACCCTTCACCAGATCTGTGCCTGGACACAATCCTGTCTCGGAGCTCTACGGGCAATTCCTTCGACCTCATGGCTTGTTTTTTTCTGACATGCACTGTCAACCGTAGGACCTTTATATAGACAGGTGTGTGCCTTTCCAAATCATGTCCAATCAATTGAATTTACCACAGATGGACTCCAATCTAGTTGTAGAAACATCTCAAATATGATCAATGGAAACAGGATTCACCTGACCTCAATTTCGAGTCTCATAGCAGAGGGTCTGAATACTTGTGTAAATAAGGTATGTTCTGTTTTTTAATACATTTGCAAAGATTTCTAAAAACCTGTTTTGACTTTGTCATCGTGGGGTAGTCTGTAGATTGATGAGGATTTTAAAAAATGTAATACATTTTAGAATAAGGCTGTCACGACTTCTGCCAAAGTTGATGCCTCTCCTTGTTCGTCGGTCGACATCGCCGGTCTTCTAGCCATCGCCGATCCATTTTTCATTTTCCATTTGTTTTGTCTCGTTTTGCACACACACCTGGTTCTCATTTCCCTCATTATGTGTCGTGTACTTAACCCTCTGTTTTCCCCATGTCTTTGTGTGGTATTGTTTATCTGTTTCATGTATGCGCACGTTAGACTGGTTGCGCTGGGTTATGTCAACCTGCATTGTATTTCGTGTTCGTTGTGCCGTGTGCTTTTGGTTCGCCTAAATAAAAGGCTCCGTTTGCCACCCAATATCTGCTCTCCTGCGCCTAACTCCCTTGCAGCCATTTACACATATCTGACAAAGGCTGTAATGTAACAAAGTGTGGACAAAGGTAAAGGGGTCTGAATACTTTCTGAAGGTATTGTATGTTGTATTATTCAGGGCACATTTGTAAAAGAGACCTCGGTCTCAATATATCTTCCCTATTAAAATAAAGGTTCAATAAAAAGATCTGATCAAAAGATCAGTGTGTGTGTGTGTGTGTGTGACAACACTTGTGTATCTGTGTGTGTAATCAGATGTAGAAAGAGCGGATGTCACATGAGCTTGTCCTGACTGCGTGGGCACCATGGGGGACATAATTACCTCCATCTGTAAAAACCATCACAGAGACAGTAAATTACCCTGCCTTAGGAAAATATGCCTCTCCATGTCCCTTGAGTCCATCACAGTGTTTGGTAAAAATAAAGCAAGAAATGGAATAGATAAAATAAGCAGCTTGCTGTCCTGCATGTCCACCCGCTCTAAGCAGGGAAAATGTATATGTTTGTTTATGTGTGATATAGGGCAACGGTTTCACATGTGAATACTTCCAGGGGGCCAAGCTGGGGGAAAAAAAGGGATCATAGATCGTATCCCCTAAACCCCTTTCCCTCAGTACCACAACATCGATTCTGGAGCCACTGTCCCAACAAGGAGTCCAGACCAGGACCAGACTGCAGGAGTAAAGAATGTGTAGATACACCCTCAGCGCTGGCATTTTTTTATTATTTTTTATTTATTTTAATTATTATTATTTTATTGGGTCCTCGGAGTCTATACAATAATGCTGACACACAAATTATATAATAAATCCGACCTCTGGCCTGCTCTGTGGATGTATAAGGTGGAAATGGAGAGCCATCAATCAGAGGCTGCCTGGTGGTGAACACATGTAGTTCCAGAGAGAACAGACTTTCATTGACAGATCTACTGCACCACGTTGTATTAGCTTTGTGAGAAGTCCTTGGCTTACAGCTTATACGTACATGGAGTAAACGTACATGCCAAATATTTTATTTATGAATATTGACTCAAATAAAATGCCTTAATGAGACTTTTTTTGGAGCTCACTTGACTCCCGCTTCATCTAGGCAAATTCCATTTGTGGGGGCTGGGCTTGGGAACATTTAAAATTGTGATTGACAACTCAGTGTGCCGTGACAAAGCATGGCTATTTCTGTCATAAGTTTACAAAATATAGGCTATTTACATGTTTTATATTCACATGTGCAAGAAAATCATGGATATGTTCCTTCCATATATTTTCAAAATAGTACATTTACATAATGTTCAGCCATATATCTTCACCTGTCAAATATGTCCATACAACTAATCTTGACCTTCCAGAACACAATACACACGTTTTCCACTGCCAATGAAGTTCAAGACTTCTTGGAGAAGAACATCAAACCCAACACACAAGGGTGCAAGCCAACAGATGGAACCCCTTGACTGGGTTATTAATCAGGTATGCTATCCATGCAAAAATCATGCAGCCTAGCCTATGATGCTGCCCTCCGCATAAAACAATGATGAGGATACCCCTTATGTAAACAAATAAAAAATACATGGAATATCCCTTTGAGCATGTTGAAGTTTTTAATTACACTTTGGATGGTGTATCAATACACCCAGTCACTACAAAGATGCATGTGTCCTTCCTAACTCAGTTGCCTTCAAGGAAGGAAACTGCTTAGGTGACTTTAAAACAGTTACAGAGTTTAATGGCTGTGATAGGAGGATGAGGATTGAGGATGGATCAACAACATTGTAGTTACTACAAAATACTAACCTAATTGACAGAATGGAATGAAGGAAGCCTGAACATTATACAAATATTCCAAAACATGCATCCTGTTTGCAATAAGGCACTAAAGTAAAACTGCAAAAAATGCACAGAAAGAAAAAATCAGAATACAAAGCATTATGTTTGGGGGCAATTCCCACTCTTCATATATCCAAGCATGGTGGTGGCTGCATCATGTTATGGGTTTGCTTGTCATTGGCAAGAACAAGGGAGTTTATGATAAATAGAAACGGAATAGAGCCAATCACGTGAAAAACCCTAAAGAAAAACCTGGTTCAGACTGCTTTCCAACCAACTCTAGGAGACAAATTGTAACGGCTTTCTTCTACCTCCTTCTCTGACGAAGAGGTGGAATAAGGATCGGACCAAAATGCAACGTGGTTCGTTCGATACATCTTTAATTATGACGAAACACGAACAATACAAAACAACAAACTTCGAAAAACCGAAACAGCCCTGACTGGTGCAACAAACACAGAGACAGGAACAATCACCCACAAACACACAGTGAAACCCAGGCTACTAAATATGGTTCCCAATCAGAGACAACGATAATCACCTGACTCTGATTGAGAACCGCCTCGGGCAGCCATAGACTAATCTATACACCCCACACAACCCCAAGACGAAACACACTACAAATAAACCCATGTCACACCCCGGCCTGACTCAATAAATGAATATAACATAATAAATATAGACCAGGGCATGACACAAATTCATCTTTCAGTAGGACAATAACCTAAAACACAAGGACAAGTATATACTGGAGTTGCTTACCAAAACGACATTGAATGTTCCTTAGTGGCTTAGTTACAGTTTTGACTTAAAACAGCTTGAAAATATTTGGCAAGATTTGAAAATGGCTGTCGAGTAATGATCAACAAGCAACTTGATACAGTTTGAGTAATTCAAAAAAAAATAATGGGTAAATATTGTACAGGTGTGCAAAGCTCTTAGAAACTTACCCCAAAAGACTCACAGCTGTAATCACTGGCAAAGGTGAATCTAACATGTAATGTCTCATGGTGATTCTAACATGTATCAAATCAAATCAAATTTTATTTGTCACACACATGGTTAGCAGATGTTAATGCGAGTGTAGCGAATTGCTTGTGCTTCTAGTTCCGACAATGCAGTAATAACCAACAAGTAATCTAACTAACAATTCCTAAACTACTGTCTTATACACAGTGTAAGGGGATAAAGAATATGTACATAAGGATATATGAATGAGTGATGGTACAGAGCAGCATAGGCAAGATACAGAGATGGTATCAAGTACAGTATATACATATGAGATGAGTATGTAAACAAAGTGGCATAGTTAAAGTGGCTAGTGATACATGTATTACATAAGGATGCAGTCGATGATATAGAGTACAGTATATACGTATGCATATGAGATGAATAATGTAGGGTAAGTAACATTATATAAGGTAGCATTGTTTAAAGTGGCTAGTGATATATTTACATAATTTCCCATCAATTCCCATTATTAAAATGGCTGGAGTTGAGTCAGTGTCAGTGTGTTGGCAACAGCCACTCAATGTTAGTGGTGGCTGTTTAACAGTCTGATGGCCTTGAGATAGAAGCTGTTTTTCAGTCTCTCGGTCCCAGCTTTGATGCACCTGTACTGACCTCGCCTTCTGGATGATAGCGGGGTGAACAGGCAGTGGCTCGGGTGGTTGATGTCCTTGATGATCTTTATGGCCTTCCTGTAACATCGGGTGGTGTAGGTGTCCTGGAGGGCAGGTAGTTTGCCCCCGGTGATGCGTTGTGCAGACCTCACTACCCTCTGGAGAGCCTTACGGTTGAGGGCGGAGCAGTTGCCGTACCAGGCGGTGATACAGCCCACCAGGATGCTCTCGATTGTGCATCTGTAGAAGTCCGTGAGTGCTCTTGGTGACAAGCCGAACCTCCTCAGCCTCCTGAGGTTGAAGAGGCGCGGCTGCGCCCTCTTCATGACGCTGTCTGTGTGAGTGGACCAACCCAGCCTGTCTGTGATGTGTATGCCGAGGAACTTAAAACTTGCTACTCTCTCCACTACTGTTCCATGTAATGTCTCATGGTGATTCTAACATGTAATGTCTCATGGTGATTCTAACATGTAATGTCTCATGGTGATTCTAACGTGTAATGTCTCATGGTGATTCTAACATGTAATGTCTCATGGTGATTCTAACGTGTAATGTCTCATGGTGATTCTAACATGTAATGTCTCATGGTGATTCTAACGTGTAATGTCTCATGGTGATTCTAACATGTAATGTCTCATGGTGATTCTAACATGTAATGTCTCATGGTGATTCTAACATGTAATGTCTCATGGTGATTCTAACGTGTAATGTCTCATGGTGATTCTAACGTGTAATGTCTCATGGTGATTCTAACGGTAATGTCTCATGGTGATTCTAACATGTAATGTCTCATGGTGATTCTAACGTGTAATGTCTCATGGTGATTTAACATGTAATGTCTCATGGTGATTCTAACATGTAATGTCTCATGGTGATTCTAACATGTAATGTCTCATGGTGATTCTAACGTGTAATGTCTCATGGTGATTCTAACATGTAATGTCTCATGGTGATTCTAACGTGTAATGTCTCATGGTGATTCTAACATGTAATGTCTCATGGTGATTCTAACGTGTAATGTCTCATGGTGATTCTAACATGTAATGTCTCATGGTGATTCTAACGTGTAATGTCTCATGGTGATTCTAACATGTAATGTCTCATGGTGATTCTAACATGTAATGTCTCATGGTGATTCTAACATGTAATGTCTCATGGTGATTCTAACGCAGTAATGTCTCATGGTGATTCTAACATGTAATGTCTCATGGTGATTCTAACATGTAATGTCTCATGGTGATTCTAACATGTAATGTCTCATGGTGATTCTAACATGTAATGTCTCATGGTGATTCTAACATGTAATGTCTCATGGTGATTCTAACATGTAATGTCTCATGGTGATTCTAACATGTAATGTCTCATGGTGATTCTAACATGTAATGTCTCATGGTGATTCTAACGTGTAATGTCTCATGGTGATTCTAACATGTAATGTCTCATGGTGATTCTAACGTGTAATGTCTCATGGTGATTCTAACATGTAATGTCTCATGGTGATTCTAACGTGTAATGTCTCATGGTGATTCTAACGTGTAATGTCTCATGGTGATTCTAACATGTAATGTCTCATGGTGATTCTAACATGTAATGTCTCATGGTGATTCTAACATGTAATGTCTCATGGTGATTCTAACGTGTAATGTCTCATGGTGATTCTAACGTGTAATGTCTCATGGTGATTCTAACATGTAATGTCTCATGGTGATTCTAACGTGTAATGTCTCATGGTGATTCTAACATGTAATGTCTCATGGTGATTCTAACATGTAATGTCTCATGGTGATTCTAACGTGTAATGTCTCATGGTGATTCTAACATGTAATGTCTCATGGTGATTCTAACGTGTAATGTCTCATGGTGATTCTAACATGTAATGACTCATGGTGATTCTAACATGTAATGTCTCATGGTGATTCTAACGTGTAATGTCTCATGGTGATTCTAACATGTAATGTCTCATGGTGATTCTAACATGTAATGTCTCATGGTGATTCTAACATGTAATGTCTCATGGTGATTCTAACATGTAATGTCTCATGGTGATTCTAACGTGTAATGTCTCATGGTGATTCTAACATGTAA
Source organism: Oncorhynchus masou masou (assembly GCF_036934945.1). Classification (NCBI taxonomy): domain Eukaryota; kingdom Metazoa; phylum Chordata; class Actinopteri; order Salmoniformes; family Salmonidae; genus Oncorhynchus; species Oncorhynchus masou. Next base: position 29,946 of record NW_027010405.1, read on the forward strand.
TGACTCATGGTGATTCTAACGTGTAATGTCTCATGGTGATTCTAACATGTAATGACTCATGGTAATTATAACATTTATTAGATATATCTATTTTTTGTATAATATCAGTTTCAGGTCCACATAAACAAAGTGTACATGTATTTGCATTTCAAAATGAAACAAGGTAACATACATGTATAACATATCTTAATAACAAACAAACAAACACCAAAACAATGACAGGAAACAAAAACATACAGAAGCAATAAGAATTATACTGTACATTCACTTTCACTTCTCTGCTCTTAATTTTTCATTCCAATAATATACTTTTTTTTTCTCATTCATCTTTTATTTTCCTTACATACCATTAATAATTTGACTGTCGCAAAATGTGTGGCTGTAGTGTGTAATATACCTCTAACAGAGTATAGAGACCTATGCAACAAGATATACATTTTCTACAAGAAAGTGACCAGGGGCCAGTTGACCCATAAATTCATTGAAGTTTTATATTGACACTTCTTACGCTATCTGCAAGATTAGGTGGAAGAGATAGCAAGAAGGTGTCCCATATTGTATAGAAATCCCCTTCCTTGCTACTAAATATAGCACTAATGTTCTCCAGTGGTAACACTTTGAATATCTCACAATACCACTGATTTATTGTTCGGGCCTGGTCTTTTATCCAGTTAAGAAGAATGTATTTGCGGGCCACAAATAGTATTTTTTTAAGAAGATTGAGCTGTGCTAAGGTACAGTGCCTTGCGAAAGTATTCGGCCCCCTTGAACTTTGCGACCTTTTGCCACATTTCAGGCTTCAAACATAAAGATATAAAACTGTATTTTTTTGTGAAGAATCAACAACAAGTGGGACACAATCATGAAGTGGAACGACATTTATTGGATATTTCAAACTTTTTTAACAAATCAAAAACTGAAAAATTGGGTGTGCAAAATTATTCAGCCCCCTTAAGTTAATACTTGTAGCTCCACCTTTTGCTGCGATTACAGCTGTAAGTTGCTTGGGGTAAGTCTCTATCAGTTTTGCACATCGAGAGACTGAAATTTTTTCCCATTCCTCCTTGCAAAACAGCTCGAGCTCAGTGAGGTTGGATGGAGAGCATTTGTGAACAGCAGTTTTCAGTTCTTTCCACAGATTCTCGATTGGATTCAGGTCTGGACTTTGACTTGGCCATTCTAACACCTGGATATGTTTATTTTTGAACCATTCCATTGTAGATTTTGCTTTATGTTTTGGATCATTGTCTTGTTGGATGACAAATCTCCGTCCCAGTCTCAGGTCTTTGCAGACTCCATCAGGTTTTCTTCCAGAATGGTCCTGTATTTGGCTCCATCCATCTTCCCATCAAATTTAACCATCTTCCCTGTCCCTGCTGAAGAAAAGCAGGCCCAAACCATGATGCTGCCACCACCATGTTTGACAGTGGGGATGGTGTGTTCAGAGTGATGAGCTGTGTTGCTTTTACGCCAAACATAACGTTTTGCATTGTTGCCAAAAAGTTCAATTTTGGTTTCATCTGACCAGAGCACCTTCTTCCACATGTTTGGTGTGTCTCCCAGGTGGCTTGTGGCAAACTTTAAACAACACTTTTTATGGATATCTTTAAGAAATGGCTTTCTTTCTTGCCACTCTTCCATAAAGGCCAGATTTGTGCGATATACGACTGATTGTTGTCCTATGGACAGAGTCTCCCACCTCAGCTGCAGATCTCTGCAGTTCATCCAGAGTGATCATGGGCCTCTTGGCTGCATCTCTGATCAGTCTTCTCCTTGTATGAGCTGAAAGTTTAGAGGGACGGCCAGGTCTTGGTAGATTTGCAGTGGTCTGATACTCTTCCATTTCAATATTATCGCTTGCACAGTGCTCCTCTGGGATGTTTAAAGCTTGGGAAATCTTTTTGTATCCAAATCTGGCTTTAAACTTCTTCAAAACAGTATTCGGACCTGCCTGGTGTGTTCCTTGTTCTTCATGATGCTCTCTGCGCTTTTAACGGACCTCTGAGACTATCACAGTGCTGGTGCATTTATACGGAGACTTGATTACACACAGGTGGATTGTATTTATCATCATTAGTCATTTAGGTCAACATTGATCATTCAGAGATCCTCACTGAACTTCTGGAGAGAGTTTGCTGCACTGAAAGTAAAGGGGCTGAATAATTTTGCACGCCCAATGTTTCAGTTTTTGATGTGTTAAAAAAGTTTGAAATATCCAATAAATGTCGTTCCACTTCATGATTGTGTCC
>NW_027010406.1:0-2500 GCF_036934945.1 Oncorhynchus masou masou
GGGTCAGACAAGTTATTATGTGGACAAAACTTATAAGGGATGATGATTAATAAAAGATGGTCTCTCTGTGTGTGTGTGTGTGTGTGTGTGTGTGTGTGTGTGTGTGTGTGTGTGTGTGTGTGTGTGTGTGTGTGTGTGTGTGTGTCTGACCTGTATGTGCTGAGATCTGAAGAGGAACTGTCTGTTGAGGTTGGACTTCTCTATCAGGTCTGGGTCCGTCACACACACCTGGGGAAAAGGTAATCAATCAATCGACTAATCAAACACACACCTTAACTAATGAATTTACCAAACAATTAACTAATCAGTCTGTCAGGCACACGTGGTGGCCATAGACGAGAACAGGTAATAAACAAAATCAACCAATCCCTACCTCTCCTGAGCTCTTGGCCAATCCCACTCCCAGCAGGGCAAAGTTCTTGAGCATCTCACAGCCAATGGCTCCACAGCCCACCTGGAGAAGACACCACCCCCACAGCCCTCTGTCATCAACGACACCCTCAGTCCCTTCAAACCATCCTTCCTTCCTTCCTTCCTTCCCTCCATCCTTCCTTCCTTCCTTCCTTCCTTCCTTCAGGTAAACTGTCATCAACTACACCATCAGTCCCTCCAAACCATCCTTCCTTCCATCCTTCCTTCCTTCAGGTAAACTGTCATCAACTACACCATCAGTCCCTCCAAACCATCCTTCCTTCCTTCCTTCCTTCCTTCCTTCCTTCCTTCCTTCCTTCCTTCCTTCAGCTACACTGTCCAAAGACTGACACACTGATTTGGGACAGACCATCAAAGCAACTTGTTTTCAGATGATGGGGTCACATATTCAGATATCAACTGTATTAGTGTGGGAACTGATACATGTGGGTTTTAACAGTGTGGGTTGTAACCCCGTGGGCTGTGATAGTGTGGGTCGTAACAGCGTGGGTTGTAGTAGTGTGGGTTGAGACAGCAGTGGGCTGTAACAGCGTGGGTTGTAACAGTAGTGGGCTGTAACAGCGTGGGTTGTAACAGCATGGGCTGTGATAGTGTGGGCTGTGACAGCGTGGGTTGTTATAGTGTGGGTTGTAACAGCGTGGGCTGTAACAGTGTGGGCTGTAACAGTGTGGGCTGTAACAGTGTGGGCTGTAACAGTGTGGGCTGTTATAGTGTGGGCTGTAACAGCGTGGGTTGTTATAGTGTGGGCTGTAACAGTGTGGGTTGTGACAGTGTGGGTTGTTATAGTGTGGGCTGTAACAGTGTGGGTTTTGACAGCATGGGTTGTAACAGCGTGGGTTGTAACAGCGTGGGTTGTAACAGCGTGGGCTGAGACAGGTGTGGGTTGTAACAGCGTGGGTTGTAACAGCGTGGGTTGTAACAGCGTGGGTTGCAACAGCATGGGTTGCAACAGTAGTGGGCTGAGACAGTAGTGGGCTGTAACAGCGTGGGTTGTAACAGCGTGGGTTCAGATATTGTGGGTTGTAACTGCGTGGGTTGTAACAGCATGGGCTGTGATAGTGTGGGTTGTAACAGCGTGGGTTGAGACAGTAGTGGGTTGTGCCAGTGTGGGTTGAGACAGTAGTGGGTTGTAACAACGTGGGTTGTAACAGTGTGGGCTGTAACAGTGTGGGCTGTAACAGTGTGGGCTGTAACAGTGTGGGCTGTAACAGTGTGGGCTGTTATAGTGTGGGCTGTAACAGCGTGGGTTGTTATAGTGTGGGCTGTAACAGTGTGGGTTGTGACAGTGTGGGTTGTTATAGTGTGGGCTGTAACAGTGTGGGTTTTGACAGCATGGGTTGTAACAGCGTGGGTTGTAACAGCGTGGGTTGTAACAGCGTGGGCTGAGACAGGTGTGGGTTGTAACAGCGTGGGTTGTAACAGCGTGGGTTGTAACAGCGTGGGTTGCAACAGCGTGGGTTGCAACAGTAGTGGGCTGAGACAGTAGTGGGCTGTAACAGCGTGGGTTGTAACAGCGTGGGTTCAGATATTGTGGGTTGTAACTGCGTGGGTTGTAACAGCATGGGCTGTGATAGTGTGGGTTGTAACAGCGTGGGTTGAGACAGTAGTGGGTTGTGCCAGTGTGGGTTGAGACAGTAGTGGGTTGTAACAACGTGGGTTGTAACAGTGTGGGTTGTAACAGTGTGGGTTGTAATAGCGTGGGTTGTAACAGCGTGGGTTGAGACAGTGTGGGTTGTAACAACGTGGGTTGTAAGAGTGTGGGCTGAGACAGTAGTGGGCTGTAACAGCGTGGGCTGTAACAGTGTGGGTTGTGACAGCGTGGGTTGTGACAGCGTGGGTTGTTAGTGTGGGCTGTAACAGCGTGGGTTGAGACAGTAGTGGGTTGTAACAGCGTGGGTTGTTATAGTGTGGGCTGTGACAGTGTGGGCTGTGCCAGCGTGGGTTGTTATAGTGTGGGTTGTAACAGCGTGGGTTGTTATAGTGTGGGTTGTTATAGTGTGGGTTGTGACAGCATGGGCTGAGACAGCGTGGGTTGTGACAGCGTGGGTTGAGACATTGTGGGTTGTAA
>NW_027010406.1:7500-20000 GCF_036934945.1 Oncorhynchus masou masou
ACAGAGACACACGGACAGAGACACGGACAGAGGAGACACGGACAGAGGAGACACGGACAGAGACACACGGACAGAGACACGGACAGGAGAGACACGGACAGGAGAGACACGGACAGGAGACACACGGACAGAGACACGGACAGAGGAGACACGGACAGAGGAGACACGGACAGAGAGACACGGACAGAGAGACACGGACAGGAGAGACAGACAGGAGAGACACGGACAGGAGACACACGGACAGAGACACACGGACAGGAGAGACACGGACAGGAGAGACACGGACAGGAGAGACACGGACAGAGGAGAGACGGACAGAGACACACAGATAGAGACACGGACAGAGAGACACACGGACAGAGGAGAGACGGACAGAGACACACGGACAGAGACACGGACAGAGAGACACGGACAGAGAGACACGGACAGGAGAGACACGGACAGGAGAGACACGGACAGAGGAGAGACGGACAGAGACACACGGACAGAGACACGGACAGAGAGACACACGGACAGAGGAGAGACGGACAGAGACACACGGACAGAGACACGGACACAGAGACACGGACAGAGGAGAGACACGGACAGAGACACACGGACAGGAGAGACACGGACAGAGACACACGGACAGAGACACACGGACAGAGGAGACACGGACAGAGACACGGACAGAGACACGGACAGGAGAGACACGGACAGAGACACGGACAGAGACACGGACAGAGACACGGACAGAGACACACGGACAGAGGAGACACGGACAGAGAGACACGGACAGGGAGACACGGACAGAGAGACACGGACAGAGAGACACGGACAGAGAGACACGGACACGGACAGAGACACGGACAGACACACGGACAGAGACACGGACAGAGACACGGACAGAGAGACACGGACAGAGAGACACGGACAGGGAGACACGGACAGAGACACGGACAGAGACACACGGACAGAGACACGGACAGAGACACACGGACAGAGACACACGGACAGAGACACACGGACAGAGGAGACACGGACAGAGGAGAGACACGGACAGAGGAGAGACACGGACAGAGACACGGACAGAGACACGGACAGAGACACGGACAGAGGAGACACGGACAGAGGAGACACGGACAGAGAGACACGGACAGAGACACGGACAGAGACACACGGACAGAGGAGACACGGACAGAGGAGACACGGACAGAGGAGACACACGGACAGAGGAGACACACGGACAGAGGAGACACACGGACAGAGAGACACGGACAGAGGAGACACACGGACAGAGAGACACGGACAGAGGAGACACGGACAGAGGAGACACGGACAGAGGAGACACGGACAGAGGAGACACGGACAGAGGAGACACACGGACAGAGGAGACACACGGACAGAGGAGACACACGGACAGAGGAGACACACGGACAGAGACACACGGACAGAGACACGGACAGAGACATACGGACAGAGGAGACACACGGACAGAGACACACGGACAGAGACACGGACAGAGACACACGGACAGAGGAGACACACGGACAGAGACACACGGACAGAGGAGACACGGACAGAGACACATGGACAGAGACACACGGACAGAGGAGACACGGACAGAGGAGACACGGACAGAGGAGACACGGACAGAGGAGACACACGGACAGAGACACACGGACAGAGACACACGGACAGAGGAGACACACGGACAGAGACACACGGACAGAGACACACGGACAGAGACACGGACAGAGGAGACACGGACAGAGGAGACACACGGACAGAGACACACGGACAGAGGAGACACACGGACAGAGACACACGGACAGAGACACGGACAGAGACACGGACAGAGGAGACACGGACAGAGGAGACACACGGACAGAGACACACGGACAGAGACACACGGACAGAGGAGACACACGGACAGAAACACACGGACAGAGGAGACACGGACAGAGGAGACACGGACAGAGACACGGACAGAGACACACGGACAGAGACACACGGACAGAGACACACGGACAGAGACACACGGACAGAGAGACACGGACAGAGAGACACGGACAGAGAGACACGGACAGAGAGACACGGACAGAGACATTTAAGGAAAAGACCACTGCAAACTGTCTTTTGGTGTGTGTTTCATTCGTCCACTGTTGATATCAGCCCCAAAACAATCAGCAGGCAACTTGGTCAACATATAGAACATTAAAAATACAGAAAGTATCGGAAATGTGTAGTTATTTACAATGACGGTCTAGGAACAGTGGGGTTACCTGGTCTAGGAAAAGTGGGGTTAACAGGTCTAGGAACAGTGGGGTTAACTGGTCTAGGAACAGTGGGGTTAACTGGTCTAGGAACAGTGGGGTTAACTGGTCTAGGAACAGTGGGGTTAACTGGTCTAGGAACAGTTGGGTTAACTGGTCTAGGAACAGTGGGGTTAACTGGTCTAGGAACAGTGGGTTAACTGGTCTAGGAACAGTGGGGTTAACTGGTCTAGGAACAGTGGGGTTAACTGGACTAGGAACAGTGGGTTTAACTGGTCTAGGAACAGTGGGGTTAACTGGTCTAGGAACAGTGGGGTTAACTGGTCTAGGAACAGTGGGGTTAACTGGTCTAGGAACAGTGGGGTTAACTGGTCTAGGAACAGTGGGTTAACTGGTCTAGGAACAGTGGGGTTAACTGGTCTAGGAACAGTGCTGTGGGGTTAACTGGTCTAGGAACAGTGGGGTTAACTGGTCTAGGAACAGTGGGGTTAACTGGTCTAGGAACAGTGGGGTTAACTGGTCTAGGAACAGTGGGTTAACTGCCTGTTCAGGGGCAGAACGACAGATTTGTACCTTGTCAGCTCGGGGATTTGAACTTGCAACATTCCGGTTACTAGTCCAACGTTCTAACCACGAGGCCGTATGACACCGTATGAGGCAGTATGAGACCGCATGAGGCAGTATGAGGAAGTATGACACCATATGAGGCAGTATGAGGCAGTACGAGGCAGTATAACGGCAGTATGAGGCAGTATGAGGCAGTATGACACCATATGAGGCAGTATGAGGCAATACGAGGCAGTATGAAGAAGTATGAGGAAGTATGACACCATATGAGGCAGTATGAGGCAATACGAGGCAGAATGAGGCAATACGAGGCAGTATGACACCGTACGAGGCAGTATGACACCATATGAGGCAGTATGACACCGTATGAGGCAGTATGAGGCAATACGAGGCAGTATGAGGCAATACGAGGCAATACGAGGCAGTATGAGGAAGTATGAGGAAGTATGAGGAAGTATGACACCATATGAGGCAGTATGAGGCAATATGAGGCAATACGAGGCAGTATGAGGCAATACGAGGCAGTATGACACCATATGAGGCAGTATGACACCGTATGAGGCAGTACGACGGCAGTATGACACCGTATGAGGCAGTATGACACTGTACGAGGCAGTACGAGGCAGTATGACGGCAGTATGACACCTGTATGAGGCAGTATGACACCGTATGAGGCAGTATGACACTGTATGAGGCAGTATGACACAGTATGAGGCAGTACGAGGCAGTACGACGGCAGTACGAGGCAGTACGACGGCAGTACGACGGCAGTATGACACCGTATGAGGCAGTATGACACCATATGAGGCAGTATGACACTGTATGAGGCAGTATGACACAGTATGAGGCAGTACGAGGCAGTACGACGGCAGTATGACACCGTATGAGGCAGTATGACACTGTACGAGGCAGTACGAGGCAGTATGATGACAGTATGACACCTGTATGAGGCAGTACGAGGCAGTATGACACCGTATGAGGCAGTACGAGGCAGTATGAGGCAGTACGAGGCAGTATGACACCGTATGAGGCAGTATGCCACTGTACGAGGCAGTATGACACAGTACGAGGCAGTATGACACCGTATGAGGCAGTATGACACCATATATAAATAAAAATATAAATATATCCCATTTAGCAGACGCTTTTGTCCAAAGCGACTTACAAGTCGGCTGGGGCCACTACTTTTACATATGGGTGGGGCCATATGGGTGGCCCCAGCGGGAATCGAACTCACGACGCTTGGCGTTGCAAGCGCCATGCTCTACCGACTGAGCCACACAGGACCCACGTATGAGGCAGTACGAGGCAGTATGAGGCAGTACGAGGCAGTACGAGGCAGTACAAGGCAGTATGAGGAAGTATGAGGCAGTATGAGGCAGTACGAGGCAGTATGACGGCAGTATGACACCGTATGAGGCAGTATGACACTGTACGAGGCAGTACGAGGCAGTATGACGGCAGTATGACACCTGTATGAGGCAGTATGACACCTGTATGAGGCAGTATGAGGCAGTATGACACCGTATGAGGCAGTACGAGGCAGTATGACACCGTATGAGGCAGTATGAGGCAGTATGAGGCAGTACGAGGCAGTACGAGGCAGTATGACACCGTATGAGGCAGTATGAGGCAGTATGAGGCATGTGTTATGTCGTTTAATGAACGTCGTACTGCGGTCGTGTCGTGGTCGTGTTACTTACGAAGCTGTACGTTCTGGGGGTTTTGACCAGCAGGAAGAAGCCTCCGTGTGCATAGGGCTGCAGAGAGGACGTGTCCCCTACGGTGAAACTGTAGGGGGAGAGGACTGACACAGACACACATTACAATCAGTGATACAACCTTCTCCTGCCTGTGACCTGTGATTGGCCTGTCGTATCAGTACCTGTGACCTGTCATTGGCCTGTCGTATCAGCACCTGTGACCTGTCGTATCAGTACCTGTGACCTGTGATTGGCCTGTCGTATCAGTACCTGTGACCTGTCATTGGCCTGTCGTATCAGTACCTGTGACCTGTCATTGGCCTGTCGTATCAGTACCTGTGACCTGTCATTGGCCTGTCGTATCAGTACCTGTGACCTGTCATAAGCCTGTCGTATCAGTACCTGTGACCTGTGATTGGCCTGTCGTATCAGTACCTGTGACCTGTCATTGGCCTGTCGTATCAGTACCTGTGACCTGTGATTGGCCTGTCGTATCAGTACCTGTGACCTGTCATTGGCCTGTCGTATCAGTACCTGTGACCTGTCATTGGCCTGTCGTATCAGTACCTGTGACCTGTCATAAGCCTGTCGTATCAGTACCTGTGACCTGTCATTGGCCTGTCGTATCAGTACCTGTGACCTGTCATTGGCCTGTCGTATCAGTACCTGTGACCTGTCATTGGCCTGTCGTATCAGTACCTGTGACCTGTCGTATCAGTACCTGTGACCTGTGATTGGCCTGTCGTATCAGCACCTGTGACCTGTCATAAGCCTGTCGTATCAGTACCTATGACCTGTCATTGGCCTGTCGTATCAGCACCTGTGACCTGTCATAAGCCTGTCGTATCAGTACCTGTGACCTGTCATAAGCCTGTCGTATCAGTACCTGTGACCTGTCGTATCAGCACCTGTGACCTGTCATAGGACTGTCGTATCAGCACCTGTGACCTGTCGTATCAGTACCTGTGACCTGTCATAAGCCTGTCGTATCAGCACCTGTGACCTGTCATAAGCCTGTCGTATCAGTACCTATGACCTGTCATTGGCCTGTCGTATCAGCACCTGTGACCTGTCATAAGCCTGTCGTATCAGTACCTGTGACCTGTCATAAGCCTGTCGTATCAGTACCTGTGACCTGTCGTATCAGCACCTGTGACCTGTCATAGGACTGTCGTATCAGCACCTGTGACCTGTCGTATCAGTACCTGTGACCTGTCATAAGCCTGTCGTATCAGTACCTATGACCTGTCATAAGCCTGTCGTATCAGTACCTGTGACCTGTCATAAGCCTGTCGTATCAGTACCTGTGACCTGTCGTATCAGTACCTGTGACCTGTCGTATCAGTACCTGTGACCTGTCATTGGCCTGTCGTATCAGTACCTGTGACCTGTCGTATCAGTACCTGTGACCTGTCGTATCAGCACCTGTGACCTGTCGTATCAGTACCTGTGACCTGTCATAAGCCTGTCGTATCAGTACCTGTGACCTGTCGTATCAGTACCTGTGACCTGTCATAGGCCTGTCGTATCAGTACCTGTGACCTGTCGTATCAGCACCTGTGACCTGTCGTATCAGTACCTGTGACCTGTCATATCAGTACCTGTGACCTGTCGCGCGGTGCCGTTGAGTGTGTCCATGCCGTTGACCTCTCTGAAGAGAACACACTGTCCAGTCTGGAGGCCGTGGGTCCTGCTGTCCATGCAGGTTACCACCCCTGGGTTACCCTACAGATCAGAGGTTAGAGGTCAGAGAGGAGGGTGTGTGTGTGTGTGTGCGTGTGCGTGTGTGTACCTGTGTGATGTTCTGGATAAACATCTCCTTGGCTTCCTCTCCAGTGGGGTCCGACACCTCAAACCGGTCCCCGAAGTCACAGAACACTCTCACACAGATCCCGTACGCGTCGCATGCAATGAACTGCGAGGGAACGGAGACAGCATGCTTTTAGTTCCCGGGGGGGGGCAGACCAAATCATCTCTCCTGTCTCCTCACGTAGGAGGGGGGTCTCTTCAACTTCCATGGATCTGATAGGACATGACCAGTAAACGGAAACTCCCTCTTGCCCATCCCTCCACCAATCCAATCACTTCAGGAGGAAGGACATGATTGGGACGCAGACTCTTAGGGCACTGCCCAAATTGCACTTTATTCCCTATATAGTGCACCATTGACCAGGGCCCTATTCCCTATATAGTGCACCAGACCAGGGCCCTATTCCCTATATAGTGCACTACTATAGACCAGAGCCCTATTCCCTATATAGTGGTACTACTATAGACCAGAGTCCTATTCCCTATATAGTGCACTACTATAGACCAGAGCCCTATTCCCTATATAGTGGTACTACTATAGACCAGAGCCCTATTCCCTATATAGTGCACCAGACCAGGGACCTATTCCCTATATAGTGGTACTACTTTAGACCAGAGCCCTATTCCCTATATAGTGGTACTACTATAGACCAGAGCCCTATTCCCTATATAGTGGTACTACTATAGACCAGAGCCCTATTCCCTATATAGTGGTACTACTATAGACCAGAGCCCTATTCCCTATATAGTGGTACTACTATAGACCAGAGCCCTATTCCCTATATAGTGCACCAGACCAGAGCCCTATTCCCTATATAGTGGTACTACTATAGACCAGAGCCCTATTCCCTATATAGTGGTACTACTATAGACCAGAGCCCTATTCCCTATATAGTGGTACTACTATAGACCAGAGCCCTATTCCCTATATAGTGGTACTACTATAGACCAGAGCCCTATTCCCTATATAGTGCACCAGACCAGAGCCCTATTCCCTATATAGTGCACAACTATAGACCAGAGCCCTATTCCCTATATAGTGCACAACTATAGACCAGAGCCCTATTCCCTATATAGTGCACAACTATAGACCAGAGCCCTATTCCCTATATAGTGCACAACTATAGACCAGAGCCCTATTCCCTATATAGTGCACAACTATAGACCAGGGCCCTATTCCCTATATAGTGCACCGTTGACCAGAGTCTCAACCTCATAGGAGGGTCTCTATATGTAGAGGTCTTACCCTGATAGGAGGGTCTCTATATGTAGAGGTCTTACCCTGATAGGAGGGTCTCTAGAGGTCTTACCCTGATAGGAGGGTCTCTATATGTAGAGGTCTTACCCTGATAGGAGGGTCTCTAGAGGTCTTACCCTGATAGGAGGGTCTATAGAGGTCTGACCCTGATAGGAGGGTCTCTAGAGGTCTTACCCTGATAGGAGGGTCTCTAGAGGTCTGTCCCTGATAGGAGGGTCTATTGAGGTCTGACCCTGATAGGAGGGTCTCTAGAGGTCTTACCCTGATAGGAGGGTCTCTATATGTAGAGGTCTTACCCTGATAGGAGGGTCTCTAGAGGTCTGACCCTGATAGGAGGGTCTCTATATGTAGAGGTCTGACCCTGATAGGAGGGTCTATAGAGGTCTCACCCTGATAGGAGGGTCTCTAGAGGTCTGACCCTGATAGGAGGGTCTCTAGAGGTCTTAACCTGATAGGAGGGTCTCTAGAGGTCTTAACCTGATAGGGTCTATAGAGGTCTGACCCTGATAGGAGGGTCTCTAGAGGTCTGACCCTGATAGGAGGGTCTCTAGAGGTCTGACCCTGATAGGAGGGTCTCTAGAGGTCTGACCCTGATAGGAGGGTCTATAGAGGTCTTACCCTGATAGGAGGGTCTCTAGAGGTCTTACCCTGATAGGAGGGTCTCTAGAGGTCTTACCCTGATAGGAGGGTCTCTATATGTAGAGGTCTTACCCTGATAGGAGGGTCTCTAGAGGTCTGACCCTGATAGGAGGATCTCTAGAGGCCTTACCCTGATAGGAGGGTCTCTATATGTAGAGGTCTCACCCTGATAGGAGGGTCTCTAGAGGTCTGTCCCTGATAGGAGGGTCTATTGAGGTCTTACCCTGATAGGAGGGTCTCTAGAGGTCTGTCCCTGATAGGAGGGTCTATTGAGGTCTGACCCTGATAGGAGGGTCTCTATATGTAGAGGTCTTACCCTGATAGGAGGGTCTCTAGAGGTCTTACCCTGATAGGAGGGTCTCTATATGTAGAGGTCTGACCCTGATAGGAGGGTCTATAGAGGTCTTACCCTGATAGGAGGGTCTCTATATGTAGAGGTCTTACCCTGATAGGAGGGTCTCTAGAGGTCTTACCCTGATAGGAGGGTCTCTAGAGGTCTCACCCTGATAGGAGGGTCTCTAGAGGTCTCACCCTGATAGGAGGGTCTCTAGAGGTCTGACCCTGATAGGAGGGTCTCTAGAGGTCTTACCCTGATAGGAGGGTCTCTATTGGTAGAGGTCTTACCCTGATAGGAGGGTCTCTATATGTAGAGGTCTTACCCTGATAGGAGGGTCTCTATATGTAGAGGTCTCACCCTGATAGGAGGGTCTCTAGAGGTCTTACCCTGATAGGAGGGTCTCTAGAGGTCTTACCCTGATAGGAGGGTCTATAGAGGTCTTACCCTGATAGGAGGGTCTATAGAGGTCTTACCCTGATAGGAGGGTCTCTATTGGTAGAGGTCTTACCCTGATAGGAGGGTCTCTATTGGTAGAGGTCTGACCCTGATAGGAGGGTCTCTATTGGTAGAGGTCTTACCCTGATAGGAGGGTCTCTAGAGGTCTGACCCTGATAGGAGGGTCTCTAGAGGTCTGACCCTGATAGGAGGGTCTCTAGAGGTCTTACCCTGATAGGAGGGTCTCTAGAGGTCTTACCCTGATAGGATGGTCTCTAGAGGTCTGACCCTGATAGGAGGGTCTCTAGAGGTCTGACCCTGATAGGAGGGTCTCTAGAGGTCTTACCCTGATAGGAGGGTCTCTAGAGGTCTTACCCTGATAGGAGGGTCTCTAGAGGTCTGACCCTAATAGGAGGGTCTATAGAGGTCTTACCCTGATAGGAGGGTCTCTAGAGGTCTTACCCTGATAGGAGGGTCTCTAGAGGTCTTTCCCTGATAGGAGGGTCTCCAGAGGTCTGACCCTAATAGGAGGGTCTCTAGAGGTCTTACCCTGATAGGAGGGTCTCTAGAGGTCTTACCCTGATAGGAGGGTCTCTAGAGGTCTTACCCTGATAGGAGGGTCTCTAGAGGTCTTACCCTGATAGGAGGGTCTCTAGAGGTCTTACCCTGATAGGAGGGTCTCTAGAGGTCTTACCCTGATAGGAGGGTCTCTAGAGGTCTTACCCTGATAGGAGGGTCTATAGAGGTCTCACCCTGATAGGAGGGTCTCTAGAGGTCTGACCCTGATAGGAGGGTCTCTAGAGGTCTTACCCTGATAGGAGGGTCTCTAGAGGTCTTACCCTGATAGGAGGGTCTCTAGAGGTCTTACCCTGATAGGAGGGTCTATAGAGGTCTTACCCTGATAGGAGGGTCTCTAGAGGTCTTACCCTGATAGGAGGGTCTCTAGAGGTCTTACCCTGATAGGAGGGTCTATAGAGGTCTTACCCTGATAGGAGGGTCTATAGAGGTCTTACCCTGATAGGAGGGTCTATAGAGGTCTTACCCTGATAGGAGGGTCGATAGAGGTCTTACCCTGATAGGAGGGTCTCTATATGTAGAGGTCTGACCCTGATAGGAGGGTCTCTAGAGGTCTTACCCTGATAGGAGGGTCTATAGAGGTCTTACCCTGATAGGAGGGTCTCTAGAGGTCTTACCCTGATAGGAGGGTCTCTATATGTAGAGGTCTCACCCTGATAGGAGGGTCTCTAGAGGTCTCACCCTGATAGGAGGGTCTCTAGAGGTCTGACCCTGATAGGAGGGTCTCTAGAGGTCTTACCCTGATAGGAGGGTCTATAGAGGTCTGACCCTGATAGGAGGGTCTCTAGAGGTCTTACCCTGATAGGAGGGTCTCTAGAGGTCTTACCCTGATAGGAGGGTCTCTAGAGGTCTTACCCTGATAGGAGGGTCTCTATATGTAGAGGTCTCACCCTGATAGGAGGGTCTATAGAGGTCTCACCCTGATAGGAGGGTCTCTAGAGGTCTTACCCTGATAGGAGGGTCTCTATATGTAGAGGTCACACCCTGATAGGAGGGTCTCTAGAGGTCTTACCCTGATAGGAGGGTCTCTATATGTAGAGGTCTTACCCTGATAGGAGGGTCTCTAGAGGTCTTACCCTGATAGGAGGGTCTCTATATGTAGAGGTCTGACCCTGATAGGAGGGTCTCTAGAGGTCTTACCCTGATAGGAGGGTCTCTAGAGGTCTTACCCTGATAGGAGGGTCTCTAGAGGTCTTACCCTGATAGGAGAGTCTCTAGAGGTCTTACCCTGATAGGAGGGTCTCTAGAGGTCTGACCCTGATAGGAGGGTCTCTAGAGGTCTTACCCTAATAGGAGGGTCTCTAGAGGTCTTACCCTGATAGGAGGGTCTCTATATGTAGAGGTCTTACCCTGATAGGAGGGTCTCTATATGTAGAGGTATTACCCTGATAGGAGGGTTTATAGAGGTCTCACCCTGATAGGAGGGTCTCTAGAGGTCTTACCCTGATAGGAGGGTTTATAGAGGTCTTACCCTGATAGGAGGGTCTCTAGAGGTCTCACCCTGATAGGAGGGTCTCTAGAGGTCTTACCCTGATAGGAGGGTCTCTAGAGGTCTTACCCTGATAGGAGGGTCTCTAGAGGTCTGACCCTGATAGGAGGGTCTCTAGAGGTCTGACCCTGATAGGAGGGTCTCTAGAGGTCTTACCCTGATAGGAGGGTCTCTATATGTAGAGGTCTTACCCTGATAGGAGGGTCTCTATATGTAGAGGTCTTACCCTGATAGGAGAGTCTCTAGAGGTCTTACCCTGATAGGAGGGTCTCTAGAGGTCTGACCCTGATAGGAGGGTCTCTAGAGGTCTGACCCTGATAGGAGGGTCTCTAGAGGTCTTACCCTGATAGGAGGGTCTATAGAGGTCTTACCCTGATAGGAGGGTCTCTAGAGGTCTGACCCTGATAGGAGGGTCTCTAGAGGTCTTACCCTGATAGGAGGGTCTCTAGAGGTCTTACCCTGATAGGAGGGTCTCTAGAGGTCTGACCCTGATAGGAGGGTCTCTAGAGGTCTTACCCTGATAGGAGGGTCTCTAGAGGTCTTACCCTGATAGGAGGGTCTCTATATGTAGAGGTCTTACCCTGATAGGAGGGTCTCTAGAGGTCTTACCCTGATAGGAGGGTCTATAGAGGTCTTACCCTGATAGGAGGGTCTCTATATGTAGAGGTCTTACCCTGATAGGAGGGTCTCTAGAGGTCTTACCCTGATAGGAGGGTCTCTATATGTAGAGGTCTGACCCTGATAGGAGGGTCTCTAGAGGTCTGACCCTGATAGGAGGGTCTCTAGAGGTCTTACCCTGATAGGAGGGTCTCTAGAGGTCTTAACCCTGATAGGGGGGTCTATAGAGGTCTTACCCTGATAGGAGGGTCTCTAGAGGTCTTACCCTGATAGGAGGGTCTCTGTATGACAGAGGTCTTACCCTGATAGGAGGGTCTCTAGAGGTCTTACCCTGATAGGAGGGTCTCTAGAGGTCTTACCCTGATAGGAGGGTCTCTAGAGGTCTTACCCTGATAGGAGGGTCTCTAGAGGTCTTACCCTGATAGGAGGGTCTCTAGAGGTCTCACCCTGATAGGAGGGTCTCTAGAGGTCTCACCCTGATAGGAGGGTCTCTAGAGGTCTCACCCTGATAGGAGGGTCTCTAGAGGTCTCACCCTGATAGGAGGGTCTCTAGAGGTCTTACCCTGATAGGAGGGTCTCTAGAGGTCTGACCCTGATAGGAGGGTCTCTATATGTAGAGGTCTTACCCTGATAGGAGGGTCTCTAGAGGTCTTACCCTGATAGGAGAGTCTCTAGAGGTCTGACCCTGATAGGAGGGTCTCTAGAGGTCTTAACCCTGATAGGGGGGTCTCTAGAGGTCTTACCCTGATAGGGGGGTCTCTAGAGGTCTTACCCTGATAGGAGGGTCTCTAGAGGTCTTACCCTGATAGGAGGG
>NW_027010406.1:25000-32192 GCF_036934945.1 Oncorhynchus masou masou
TGTCGCTTAATGGCATGTACCGCTATGTCATGTAATGTCACATAATGTAATGTTATGTCATGTAATATCACATAATGTAATGCTATGTCATGTAATATCACATAATGTAATGCTATGTCATGTAATGTAATGCTATATAATGTAATGTCACATAATGTAATGCTATGTCATGTAATATTACATAATGTAATGCTATGTCATGTAATGTCACATAATGTAATGCTATGTCATGTAATATCACAATGTAATGCTATGTCATGTAATATCACATAATGTAATGCTATGTCATGTAATGTCACATAATGTAATATCACATAATGTAATGCTATGTCATGAAATGTAATGCTATATAATGTAATGCTATGTCATGCAATGTCACATAATGTAATATCACATAATGTAATGCTATGTCATGTAATGTAATGCTATATAATGTAATGTTGTGTCATGTAATGTCACATAATATAATGCTATGTCATGTAATATCACATAATGTAATGCTATGTCATGTAATATCACATAATGTAATGCTATGTCATGTAATGTAATGCTATATAATGTAATGCTATGTCATGTAATGTCACATAATGTAATGCTATGTCATATCACATAATGTTATGCTATGTCATGTAATATCACATAATGTAATGCTATGTCATGTAATGTCACATAATGTAATGCTATGTCATGTAATATCACATAATGTAATGCTATGTCATGTAATGTAATGCTATATAATGTAATGCTATGTCATGTAATGTCACATAATGTAATGCTATGTCATGTAATGTCACATAATGAAACGCTATGTCATGTAATGTAATGCTATATAATGTAATGCTATGTCATGTAATGTCACATAATGTAATGCTATGTCATGTAATGTCACATAATGAAACGCTATGTCATGTAATGTCACATAATGAAACGCTATGTCATGTAATGTCACATAATGAAACGCTATGTGTTATTTGATGCGTCTGTACCGATCTCCACTCCCAGTCCTCCCATTCCACTGAGGAAGACAGAAGACTGAGCCATCTGCTGCATAGCACTGTCCCCCAGGACATACCTCTGACGACTGGAGGGAGGGGGTTTAGGGAGGGAGAGGGTTAGGGAGGGGGGGAGGGAGAGGGAAGAGAGGGAGGGAGGATGGGGGTTAGGGAGGGAGGGTGAGGGAGTATGGGGGTTAGGGAGGGGGAGATGGGAGAGAGGGAGGGAGGATGGGGGTTAGGGAGAGAGAGGGTTTGGGAGGGGGGAGGGAGAGGGAAGAGAGGGGAGGGAGGATGGGGGTTTAGGGAGGGAGAGGGTTTGGGAGGGGGAGGGAGAGGGAAGAGAGGGAGGAAGAGGGAGGATGGGGGGTTAGGGAGAGAGAGGGTTAGGGAGGGGGGAGGGAGGAGGGAGAGGGAAGAGAGAGGGAGGGAGGATGGGGGTTAGGAGGGAGGGAAGGGGAGAAAGGGAGGGAGGATGGGGGGTTAGGGAGGGAAAGGGGGAGAGGGGAGAGAGGGAGGGAGGGGAGGGGGTTTAGGGAGGGAGAGGGAGGATGGGGGTTAGGGAGAGAGAGGGTTAGGGAGGGGGGGGAGGGAGGAGGGAGAGGGAAGCGAGAGGGAGGGAGAGGGAGGATGGGGGGTTAGGGAGGGAGAGAGACGGGAGAGAAGGAGGGAGGATGGGGGTTAGGGAGGGAGAGGGAGGGAGCATGGGGGTTAGGGAGGGAGAGGGAGGGAGGGAGATGGGAGAGAGGGAGGGAGGATGGGGGTTAGGGAGGGAGGGAGGGAGATGGGAGAGGGAGGGAGGATGGGGGTTAGGGAGGGAGGGAGACGGGAGAGAGGATGGGGGTTAGGGCGGGAGGATGGGGGTTAGGGGGGTGTGAGGGAGGATGGGAGTTAGGGAGGATGGAGAGGAGAGTGAGGGAGGGTTTGGATGATGGGGTGTTAGGGAGGGAGAGGGAGGCAGGGAGAAGGAATTGGGAGAGGGGGGAGGGAGGCAGGGAAGAGGGGGAGGCAGGGAGAGGGATTAGGGAGAGAGGAGGAGGGAGGCAGGGAAGATCAAATGATGTTGTTGTGAGACAGTAAGCACATAGAACATGTTTTGTTGGAACTACTACTGGTATGTCATTGTACCCACTTAAAATAGGTAGTAGGGGATTTACCTGTACAGGGAGTCATCAATCTCCATGGAGTCAGCTGACATCTCGGGAGGGGAAAACTCACTGGTCTTAGAAGCACTGGATATTGAGAGAGAGAGATCATGGAGGAGAGAAGTCCTTCTGATGTCAGGGTTATATGAACTCTGTCCTGGCTCCCCCGGGCCCCCAGCACTACACAACTGATTCAAATAATCAAAGCTTGACGATGAGTTGGTTATCTGTGTCGTGCTAGAGCAACAACATGCAACCAGGGGGGACCCAAGGACCCAGAGTGGGGCCTCAGGACCCAGAGTGGGGCCCAGAGTGGAACCCAGGATCCAGAGTGGACCCCCAGGACCCAGAGAGGACCCCCAGGACCCAGAGAGGACCCCAGGACCCAGAGTGGACCCCCAGGACCCAGAGTGGACCCCCAGGACCCATAAGACACAGAGTGGACCCACAGGACACAGAGTGGACCCCCAGGACCCAGAGTGGGCCCCAGAGTGGACCCCAGGACCCAGAGTGGGCCCCAGAGTGGACCACCAGGACACAGAGTGGACCCCAGGACCCAGAGTGGGCCCCAGAGTGGATCCTAGGACACAGAGTGGGGCCCCAGGACCCAGAGTTGGAACCCAGGACCCAGAGTGGGCCCCAGGACCCAGAGTGGGCCCCAGAGTGGACCCCCAGGACCCAGAGTGGACCCCAGGACCCAGAGTGGACCCCAGGACCCAGAGTGGGCCCCAGCGTGGATCCCAGGACCCAGAGTGGCCCCCCAGGACCCAGAGTGGACCCCAGGACCCAGAGTGGGCCCCAGAGTGGACCCCCAGGACCCAGAGTGGACCCCAGGACCCAGAGTGGACCCCCAGGACCCAGAGTGGACCCCCAGGACCCAGAGAGGATCCCAGGACCCAGAGTGGGCCCCAGAGTGGACCCCCAGGACCCAGAGTGGACCCCAGGACCCAGAGTGGGCCCCAGAGTGGACCCCCAGGACCCAGAGTGGACCCCCAGGACCCAGAGTGGACCCCAGGACCCAGAGTGGACCCCAGGACCCAGAGTGGACCCCCAGGACCCAGAGAGGACCCCCAGGACCCAGAGTGGACCCCAGGACCCAGAGTGGACCCCCAGGACCCAGAGAGGACCCCCAGGACCCAGAGTGGAACCCAGGACCCAGAGAGGACCCCCAGGACCCAGAGAGGACCCCCAGGACCCAGAGTGGATCCCAGGACCCAGAGAGGACCCCCAGGACCCAGAGTGGACCCACAAGACACAGAGTGGACCCCAGAGTGGATCCCAGGACCCAGAGAGGACCCCCAGGACCCAGAGAGGACCCACAAGACACAGAGTGGACCCCAGAGTGGATCCCAGGACCCAGAGAGGACCCCCAGGACCCAGAGAGGACCCACAAGACACAGAGTGGACCCCAGAGTGGATCCCAGGACCCAGAGAGGACCCCCAGGACCCAGAGTGGACCCACAAGACACAGAGTGGACCCACAAGACACCAGAGTGGACCCCAGGACCCAGAGTGGACCCCAGGACCCAGAGAGGACCCCCAGGACCCAGAGTGGACCCCCAGGACACCAGAGTGGACCCCAGGACCCAGAGTGGACCCCAGGACCCAGAGAGGACCCCCAGGACCCAGAGTGGACCCACAAGACACAGAGTGGACCCCCAGGACACCAGAGTGGACCCCAGGACCCAGAGTGGACCCCAGGACCCAGAGAGGACCCCCAGGACCCAGAGTGGACCCACAAGACACAGAGTGGACCCCCAGGACACCAGAGTGGACCCCAGGACCCAGAGTGGACCCCAGGACCCAGAGAGGACCCCCAGGACCCAGAGTGGACCCACAAGACACAGAGTGGACCCCCAGGACCCAGAGAGGACCCCCAGGACCCAGAGTGGACCCCCAGGACACAGAGTGGACCCCCAGGACCCAGAGAGGACCCCCAGGACACAGAGTGGACCCCAGGACCCAGAGTGGACCCCAGGACCCAGAGTGGGCCCCAGAGAGGATCCCAGGACCCAGAGTGGGCCCCAGCGTGGATCCCAGGACCCAGAGTGGACCCCAGAGTGGACCCCCAAGACCCAGAGTGGACCCCAGGAACCAGAGAGGGGCCTCAGGACCCAGAGTGGGCCCCAGAGAGGATCCCAGGACCCAGAGTGGGCCCCAGCGTGGATCCCAGGACCCAGAGTGGACCCCCAAGACCCAGAGTGGACCCCAGGAACCAGAGAGGGGCCTCAGGACCCAGAGTGGGCCCACAGGACACAGAGTGGGCCCCAGAGAGGATCCCAGGACCCAGAGTGGGCCCCAGCGTGGATCCCAGGACCCAGAGTGGACCCCAGCGTGGATCCCAGGACCCAGAGTGGACCCCAGAGAGGATCCTAGGACCCAGAGTGGGCCCCAGAGAGGAACCCAGGACCCAGAGTGGGCCCCAGAGAGGATCCTAGGACCCAGAGTGGACCCCCAAGACCCAGAGTGGACCCCAGGAACCAGAGAGGGGCCTCAGGACCCAGTTTGGGAAACCTTGGTCTACGACACTGTTCTACACCCTAGTCCTGAGGACACAGAGGGGGCTACATCCCAATTATCTCTCCTTCCTCCCAAAATGCGCACTTGTACAATTCCCTTCATTGCTTTGGATGTAAATGATAGGAATAAGAGACTCCTTCTAGCTTTCTCCTCCACCAACCCACTCCTTTCAGAGGAGTTTGTGGGATGTGGTGCACACTTTACAAATAAGGACATATAATTGGGACGCACCCATTGACTGGATGTGCAGGCTTTCATTCCAACCCAGTACTTAAGAGTCCTGATACAATGGACCAACTTGTTATCCATCCATTGAGTTGGTTTATCAGGTGTGTTAGTGCTGGGCTGTAAACAAACGCCTACACACCCTGTGGGTGGGTCTCTGGGGACCAGGATTCAAAAGAAAACTGTTCTGTCCTTTCAGGTGAGATAAGAGGAGGAATACCTGTGTCACGTTATTCTTGAATACATTATTTTCGCTAGCTATAACCCCGGGATATTCTTATGTGCAGCAAAAGCTACAGGACAATCCACTCACTATATTATGATACTTAGCTGTCCAATGTCAAGGTACAAGGGTTTTTCCGACTTCGCTAGCAACATCAAGCTTTCTGTTTAGTGAGCGAAATGTATCTATCTTGCTACATCACCACCCCAAATGAAGTTGATAACTGAGTAAAGTTAGCTAGCTAAATAAACAGTATTGCTAACTAGCTAATGGGCTTGCTAACTAGCTAATGGGCTTGCTAACTAGCTAATGGGCTGGCTAACTAGCTAATGGGCTGGCTAACTAGCTAATGGGCTGGCTAACTAGCTAATGGGCTGGCTAACTAGCTAATGGGCTTGCTAATTAGCTAATGGGCTTGCTAACTAGCTAATGGGCTGGCTAATTAGCTAATGGGCTTGCTAACTAGCTAATGGGCTGGCTAGCTCGCTAATGGGCTGGCTAGCTCGCTAATGGGCTAACTAGCTAAAGGGCTTCCTAACTAGCTAAAGGGCTTCCTAACTAGCTAAAGGGCTTCCTAACTAGCTAAGGGGCTTGCTAACTAGCTAATGGGCTTCCTAACTAGCTAAGGGGCTTCCTAACTAGCTAAGGGGCTTGCTAACTAGCTAAGGGGCTTCCTAACTAGCTAATGGGCTTCCTAACTAGCTAGCTTCCTGGTCCCAAAACCTGCAGTCAGCTACTAGTAGCTGGCTACAATAACGTGAGGACGTTATAAGAGGAGCAGTAACACTAGTAGTGGTAACATATTACATATTGAGGTTGACAACTTCTCAAAGCCTTGTCAATAGCTAACTTATGTGTTTATCTTGCTAGAAACGATGGCTAACCTAACTTAGCATAGACTGCTTACTCAGAAGGGCGTTAGCTGGCACTAGCTAGATTTCTACATCTGCATTGCTTGCTGTTTTGGGGTGTTTTCGGCTGGGTTTCTGTAAAACACTGTGTACATCGGCTGATGCAAAAGAAAAAGGCTTTATAAATACATTTTATTGATTGATTGATACTGCCTGATGCCGGGTCAGTGCAAAAAAACCTCCATGGACTTGAAAAGTCATGACTTATCAAGCACAAATCTCCCTGTGGTTGCAGATACGGGATGTCCATAATGCTATTTGTGAATGTTGCGAAAAATGCGCTTTAAAATCGTCATTCAGAGACGAAATATCTTACCTGTCGGTGTACGATAGGTTCATTGAGTAGTTGTTGTTGTTACGAATGAAGGGTTGTATTCAGTTAAAAAAAACACATCAAACTGTTCCGGGTTACCTAGATCACATGACAAGGTTCACGTTTAAATTATATTTATTTGATAGATTATTAAAGAAATTATAAAATACAACAAGCAACTGAAACAAAATTGTTCTGGGATATCCAGACAAGTGATATGTTCTATCTCTCGGGAGTATTTGGCATTGCGGCCAATTGTTTAACCAGATTCCATATTAAGTGCAGGCATCATAGTGCATAGTATCATTGGTCCTGTTGAAAACCTGCAAGACACCATTTTACATTGTAGAAGAAAACATAGACACTGTTCAAACAGCCAAAGTTCATCTGCCCAGTGAAACATTTACAACTCAAACTCTCTAACTAATAGGGGTGAGGGAGAAGGGGGGGGGGGTGAGGGAGGAGAGGGGGTGAAGTGGTGAGGGAGGAGAGGGGGTGAAGGGAGGAGAGGGGGTGAAGGATGAGGGAGAAGTAGTGTGAGGGAGGAGAGGAGGTGAAGGGCTGAGGGAGGAGAGGGGTGAGGGAGGAGAGGAGGTGAGGGAGGAGAGGAGGTGAAGGAGGTGATGAGGTGGGGGGGTGAGGGGAGGTTAGGTGAGTGGAGAGAGGGTAAGGGGGTGAGGAGGTTAGGGGAGAGGGGGTGAGGATGAGAGGGGTCAGGAGGTGAGGGGAGAGGGGGTACGGTTCTAAGGGTCCTGTACTCTTGGCCCTTGGACCCTTAGAACCTAGAGTTAGTCCTGGTCAGGAAACACCCAATGATGACGTCACTAATTTGAGTAATTTATCCTACTGTCGTCTTAATCCTA
>NW_027010407.1:0-32150 GCF_036934945.1 Oncorhynchus masou masou
ACTGACTTGTTTTAAGGACATTATCAAAGTTGGATCAGCCTGTAGTGTGGTTTTCCACTTTAATTTTGATTGTGACTCCAAATCCAGACCTCCATGGGTTGATACATTTGATTTCCATTGATAATTTTTGTGTGATTTTGTTGTCAGCACATTCAACTGTGTAAAGAAAAAAGTATTTAATAAGAATATTTAATTAATTAATTCAGATCTAGGATGTGTTAGTGTTCCATTTATTTTTTGGAGCAGTAATATATATATATATATATATATATTAGAGAGAGTGCTGCAGAGATGGTTGTCCTTCTCGAAGGTTCTCCCATCTCCACAGGAACTCTGGAGCTCTATCAGAGTGACCAGTGGGTTTTTGGTCACCTCCTTGACCAAGGCCCTTGTCCCCCGATTGCTCAGTTTGGCCCGGCTGCCAGCTCTAGGAAGAGTCTTGGTGGTTCCAAACGTCTTCCATTTAAGAATTATGGAGGCCGCTGTGTTCTTGGGGACCTTAAATGCTGCAGACATTTTTTGGTACCCTTCCCCAGATCTGTGCCGACACAATCCTGTCTTGGAGCTCTACGGACAACTCCTTCGAACACATGGCTTGGTTTTTGCTCTTTCAACTGTGGGACCTTTATATAGACAGGTGTGTGCCTTTCCGAACCATGTCCAATCAATTGAATTTACCACAGGTGGACTCCAATGAAGTTGTAGAAACATCTCAAGGATGATCAATGGAAACAGGATGCACCTGAGCTCAATTTCTAGTATTAAATCAAATGTTATTTGTCACATGCGCCGAATGCAACAGGTGTAGACCTTACAGTGAAATGCTTACAAGCCCTTAACCAACAATGCAGTTTTAAGAAAATACCTGCCTCTAACCCTATTACAGGGGGTGAGTCACTGGCTTACTAGGGCTCTTTCATACCGTCCCTAGGAGGGGTGCGTCACTTGAGTGGGTTGAGTCACTGATGTGATCTTCCTGTCTGGGTTGGCGCCCCCTTGGGTTGTGCCATGACGGAGATCTTTGTGGGCTATACTCGGCCTTG
This sequence comes from Oncorhynchus masou masou, assembly GCF_036934945.1. NCBI lineage: Eukaryota > Metazoa > Chordata > Actinopteri > Salmoniformes > Salmonidae > Oncorhynchus > Oncorhynchus masou. The sequence continues at coordinate 1,044 of NW_027010407.1, forward strand.
TCTGGGATGGTAAGTTGGTGGTTGAAGATGTCCCTCTAGTGGTGTGGGAGCTGTGCTTTGGCAAAGTGGTGGGTTATATCCTTCCTGTTTGGCCCATCTGGGGTGTCATGGATGAGGAATACAGTGTCGCCACAGCCCCTCCTCAGTGGCTGTGCTGCAGTGGACATGTCGGGGGCTCGGGTCAGTTTGTTATACCTGGAGTGCCTTCTCCCCTGTCCTATCCGGTGTCCTGTGAGAATTTAAGTATGCTCTCTCCTAATTCTCTCTTTCTCCTCTCTAGGAGGACCTGAGCCCTAGGACCATGCCTCAGGACTATCTGACATGATGACTCCTTGCTGTCCCCAGTCCACCAGGCCGTACTGCTGCTCCAGTTTCAGCTGTTCTGCCTGTGATTATTATTTTTGACCATGCTGGTCATTTATAAACATTTGAACATCTTGGCCATGTTCTGTTATAATCTCCACCCGGCACAGCCAGAAGAGGACTGGCCACCCCACATATGCATGGTTCTGAGTTTCTTCTAGGTTTTGGCCTTTCTAGGGAATTTTTCTAGCCACCGTGCTTCTACACCTGCATTTGCTTGCTGTTTGGGGTTTTAGGCTGGGTTTCTGTACAGCACTTTGAGATATCAGCTGATGTACAAAGGCTATATACATACATTTGATTTGATAACAAATAATTGAAGAGCAGCAGTAAATAACAATAGTGGGGCTATATACAGGGGGTACCGGTACAGAGTCAATGCGGGGGGCACGATTGTCGAGTAATATATACATGTAGGTAGAGTTATTAAAGTGACTATGGATAGATAATAGCAAAGGGTCTGAATACTTATATTTTATAAATCTGCAAAAATTGTCAAATCTGTTTTCACTTTGTCATTATATAGGGTATTGTGTGTAGATTGATGATGATTTTGTATTTATTTAATACATTTTAGAATAAGTCTATGACGTAACAAAATGTGTTAAAAGTCAAGGGTCTGAATACTTTCCGAGTGCACAGTACAGTATGTCATATACTGCCCCCACGTGGAAGTGGATGGTCTAAAACATGTGGATAAAAACAAACATTTAGGACAAGATTAAAGGACCAATAGCTCCTGATTAATTTAAATTACTTTTATTTATTAAGTTTACAAATAAAGTAACAAATATATTTTATTGGAGCGCAAAGCGCAGTTTTATTGACTTGAACAGCCTCTACTTAATGCAGAACAGTTAAACGCTGCCAATGATTCCTAACAGGTTCCGTTTGGTTTTCCATTTTACTATTATTTTAAAACATTTTTTTGTACAATGTTAAACAGCACGAGGAAAAACCATTGAATTAAGTCACTAGATGTTTCTTGAGACATAAAATTGCAAAAAAACAAATTCTGATAAGTGGAACAAAACACTTTAAATCAACTTGAAATGTTTTGTTTTTTGTGAGGTGGCTGTGTACACGTTTGGAGTTGTTTGTGGTCATAACTTTACAGTATAATAAGCTGTGATGAAAAGGTAACATGCCAGATGGTAAGCTAGAGAAACAAGCATGCTCTTTATTCAACCCTTCTGTGTCAGTCAGACCAACGCTGAATTGAATGACATTTCAACATTTTATGTGCACTTTTGCAGGACATTTATCAGTTACAGAAAGGAGAAGGTGTGGCGTAACAGTAACAAGGAACAGAACAGGAGAAGTAGCAGAATCGATCGGGATTCTAAATGGATGGTAAAAATTTATATTATTACGCTTTGTAAATTCAGTAACTTCCCTCCTCTGTAACTATGTAAATACTGGCTCTGGTCAGGCGTGGTTCCTTCTCTCTCACGACGACGATCGTTGGAGCACAGGATTGGACCAGAGCTACTGTAAATGTAGCTCTGGTCCAGGAAACAGTTTCAGCTCTCTCTCACGACGACAGTCGTTGGAGCACAGAGTTGGACCAGAGCTACTGTAAATGTAGCTCTGGTCCAGGGCGTGGTTCGGCTACTCTCTCACGACGACGATCGTTGGAGCACAGAGCTGGACCAGAGCTACTGTAAATGTAGCTCTGGTCCAGGGCATGGTTCGGCTACTCTCTCACGACGACGATCGTTGGAGCACAGAGCTGGACCAGAGCTACTGTAAATGTAGCTCTGGTCCAGGGCGTGGTTCGGCTACTCTCTCACGACGACGATCGTTGGAGCACAGAGCTGGACCAGAGCTACTGTAAATGTAGCTCTGGTCCAGGGCGTGGTTCGGCTACTCTCTCACGACGACGATCGCTGGAGCACAGAGCTGGACCAGAGCTACTGTAAATATGTTCAGAGGTCTTCAGTTTCACCATTGTAACCTCACCATATCCTCTTCACCATTGTAACCTCACCATATCCTCTTCACCATTGTAACCTCACCATATCCTCTTCACCATTGTAACCTCACCATATCCTCTTCACCATTGCATGTTATGCATTGCAGCCACTGTATCATACAGTATGACACTTAGTTAAGAGGAAGTAAACATTGTAAATATTGCTCCGTATTCTTTAGATAGAGCAGATTTTCATGGAGCTAAAGTCATTACTGCATGGTAATGGCACTGAGGCAGTGGCATTGTAAAGGTCTTATTTGTTTTTCAAAAGTATCGATCATCAACAAAATAACTAAGAAAATAGTATTTTTTGTCACGTTCACAGCTTCAACCAAACTTGCTAAGTACTGAGGGCCTCCAGTAAGTACTGTACTGCTGTACTGAGGGCCTCCAGTAAGTACTGTACTGTTGCATTGAGGGGCCTCCAGTAAGTACTGTACTGCTGTACTGAGGGCCTCCAGTAAGTACTGTACTGCTGTACTGAGGGCCTCCAGTAAGTACTGTACTGCTGTACTGAGGGCTCCAGTAAGAACGAAAAGTTCAATCCACAAAATGTTTTACAAAGAAAACCCCAACTGTTTTTAACGGTTTTAAATATCCAGGATACAACAGTCACTCTGTAAAGACAAATGATTGAGAATCTACCATCTGTTTTCAAGTGATTTCCGTAGCAGACATGTTTACAGTGAGGAGAGACGATAGGCGCTAAGCAGAAGGCGATAGATCTAGCAGTCCCTGTAAGCTAATCAGTAGTTAAGGTGAAAGTGTTTATTAAAATCACTTTTCTACGGTTTTAAACATGTTTGACCCCAGGTAATGGTTTTGTACAGTTGCTTTGAAAAGGATATGGGGGCTTAATGAACTATTCTGTTGTACAGATTGACCAGTTTTACTGTCTACAACACTGTCAGGTAACAAGAAAGACACGACACTGTTCATCTATCATTACAACATTTTGTAAGGTTCCCAAAAGACCAGAAGGACATCAACCAAAAAACTAAAACATCCATGTTAAATAAATCTAATCATGATGGAACAACCATTTATTTGTCTGCATTGTGAGTGGTGAGACTGTCTGCTACTTTAGAACAAGCTACAAACCTGCACTAAAAGCCACAGGTGGTTTCATTAAAGAGACTGGGGCAGCATTAAGCAGATGATGAATAACTGGGCTTGAACAACCAGCATTGCATTGGTGATGAGGAAGTCACTTGTTGGTCAAACCCAGCAGCACAGTGTACAGTACTACTGCCATGTGTTGGAGATAGAGTCCCCTGACCTCTCCTCCTCTGCCTCCAGCCCTAGCCCCAACCCAGGCACAGTTACTACCTGCCATGTGTTGGAGATAGAGTCCCTGACCTTCCTCCTCCTGCAGCCCTGGCTTCTACCTCAACCCAGCAGCACAGTGTACAGTACTGCCATGTGTTGGAGATACAGAGTCCCCTGACCTCTCCTCCTCTGCCTCCACAGCCCTGGCTTCTACACTCAACCCAGCAGCACAGTGTGCCAGTACTACTGCCATGTGTTGGAGATAGAGTCCCTGACCTCCTCCCTTCCTTTTTTACCCAACCTTAGCACAGTGTACAGTACTACTGCCATGTGTTGGAGATAGAGTCCTGACCTCTCCTCCCTAGCCCAGCTTCTACCTCAACTCCACTTTCACTACCTTAAATGGCATAGCCCAGTCACAACTACTACTGTAAAGACCACATGGCGCCCTATTCCTATTCAGTGCACTACTTTTGACCAGGGTCCATAGGGCGCTGGTCAAAAGTAGTGCACTATATAGGAATAGGGTGTCATTTGGGGGACAGCCTAAGACTGCCCCACTGACAGTAAACACACATTATGCCTGGTTAGTAAACTATAAAACACCACAATCTGGTTTTAACTCTTTTGAGACATTCACACAAACACGGTTTCTCACTGACTGACTTTCTTCTCTATTCCTATCCGCCTCCCACTTTCTCCCCTCTTTCACCACCAACACGAGGCTTGTATACCGTGCTGCCTGCGGTCAGACACACTCAAGGCTTCGTGGACAGGTCAGCAGTAAAGTCTGATTGTTGTAGTGGGTCTAATGATAGGCTCAGTGTTAGCTAGAGAGCTCTTGCATACTGAATGAATGGTTCTAGTATCTGAAACGTGTCCCCCGAACACTAGAACAAACGGAACAGTCAAGCATTCCGTTCCTAACAGACCCTTTATTTTAAATGTTAGGTAACCCTGGTTCAGCTTCACTCTGTTCTGTTGTCTGCGTTCCTTTGTTTGTTTCAAATACAGAGTTTGTCCAAGCTTCACCATCAGATCCATTCCTACTCTCTGCAGAGTCTAGGACTAAGTTTGTCTTCCACCCCCAAATCAAAATGTATTTAACCCCAATACTAACACAATAAATGGCACAAAGAAACAAAAACAAGTTACCCCACAGCCCACCTTCCCAGTGTACCTTTGACTTTTGTACCCACAGAGCCAGTAAAGCACTTCAATGTAGCAGAAATCAACAGCACTTCCGTTACGCCATCATGTCAAAACACTGTTAAAAAAAAAGAAGCAAAATAAATAATGGAAGGCACTAGAAACTCTAGCAGAGCTCTCACTGGAGTACTGGGGGGGAAGGAGACGGAAAAGACCACGGCTGAGTCCTACATGGCACCTTATCCCCTATATAGTGCACTACTTTTGACCAGAGCCCCATGGGCCCTGATCGAGGTCTATCAAACCCCTGGTGAAAGGTTGAACACCATGTAGGGGATAGGGTGTTATTTGGGACTCAACCCCAAGTTACTATTTCAAGTACGTTAATTGAGTCCATTTAACATTCACATTAATCTAATATAAAGAAAGTACAAAGAGAAGAAAGGTTAAAGTGACCTCGATAAGTACTGGATAAGGAAAGTAGCTAGCCTTTTACTTTGTATTTTTGTTCAGCCTAAGTATTACCAATCCACCATAATGTTTCCTCCAACTGTCTTTTTGTTTGTATTTTCTATCTTTTTTCTTCTTAAACTCATGTTGTCCAACAACATTTATAATAATCACAGTGTTTCAACATCAGAAACTGATGGGTAAATAAAGGTCCATACAGAACACTTGTCTTTTTCATTTCTTTTTTCTGTTTTTTTTTTTTTTTTAAATAGAATAATAATGTACATTTTTTTGTTTTCAATCACTATTGAAAAGACTCAGAAGTAGAGAGATCGAGGCCCCTAACGCTGTCAACATCATGATTATAAAAGGCTTTATGTTACTAATAGATCATAGGTTTGAAAGCTTCACCAGCCCTCAGGACAGACAGCGTTGTGTTGCTGGAGATCCAAGGCATTACTTTCCATCCATCATACCATCCACCATGTGCAGCCCACGTCCAGTCCTTCTCCTTGCCCCACCGAGACCTGTCTCTCTGGGTCCACGAGGGACCAACACCAACCGACCACAACCGGGAAACAATATCATGTGTGACACAGAGAGCCAACAGGACATATCCCCTTCCGTCCGCCCTGCATTCCCTCTCAGAGCTAAACCATCTGTGAAAAGAAGACTAATGATGAGTCTGAGAATCTACTTCAGTCAACAACTCCTGTCTGAGAGAATCTACTTCAGTCAACAACTCCTGTCTGAGAGAATCTACTTCCGTCAACAACTCCTGTCTGAGAGAATCTACTTCAGTCAACAAGTCCTGTCTGAGAGAATCTACTTCAGTCAACAACTCCTGTCTGAGAGAATCTACTTCAGTCAACAACTCCTGTCTGAGAGAATCCACTTCAATCAACAACTCCTGTCTGAGAGAATCTACTTCAGTCAACAACTCCTGTCTGAGAGAATCTGTCAACAACTCCTGTCTGAGAGAATCTACTTTCAGTCAACAACTCCTGTCTGAGAGAATCTACTTCCGTCAACAACTCCTGTCTGAGAGAATCACTTCAGTCAACAACTCCTGTCTGAGAGTCAACAACTCCTGTCTGAGAGAATCTACTTCAGTCAACAACTCCTGTCTGAGAGAATCCACTTCAGTCAACAACTCCTGTCTGAGAGAATCTACTTCAGTCAACAACTCCTGTCTGAGAGAATCTACTTCAGTCAACAACTCCTGTCTGAGAGAATCCACTTCAGTCAACAACTCCTGTCTGAGAGAATCTACTTCAGTCAACAACTCCTGTCTGAGAGAATCTACTTCAGTCAACAACTCCTGTCTGAGAGAATCCACTTCAGTCAACAACTCCTGTCTGAGAGAATCTACTTCAGTCCTGTCTGAGAGAATCCACTTCAGTCCTGTCTGTGTTAGTTCAGGGGGCCTCTCTCATTAGGGATATGTAGATGAGAACCATGGAAACGACCAGCCAGCTTGTACAGACTTTATGCTTCAGGATGGGGATCTCATCAGCCTCAGCACATTTTAAAATGGAGTAACTTTAAGCCTGAAGACTGGGATAGATGGGTCTCACACACAGTACTCCCCTCCAATCATGTAAAGAGATGGTTAGCATGGAGAGGGGAGTTGTAGTTTATTTAAAGGCCCTATACTGGGAGTTGTAGTTTCTTTAAAGGCCCTATACTGGGAGAGAGTTCCTGGATAGGAGGGTCAACCCTAGCGTTAACCCTTTCATCATGCTACAGAAGAGTCTCCTCAGTTCAATGGGGACAGAGGAAAAAAATTAAAACACTAATAAACATGGAATCATCATAATCCCAAACTCTTAAAAAATCATAAAAAAAAGACATTCTGAATCTGGTCATGGATGGTTCTGGTTTCCTAACGAAGGTCACTTTATGTGTTCTTATCATATTTAGGAGGAGGTTTCTATTACTGTGTTCTTATTGCATCCCATGGCAACAGGAGGGGTAGAGTAGGGTATGAACCCCCAGGCCTTTTCTACTGACTCTCCACTTACACACACCAATGAACATCCTAAATGATATATAGGAATAGCAGTACATGTGGTTCCGGATGTCAACACTGCCTGACCAGCTACATACATGGCACCAGTCCCACACCTCGGCCTCACAAGCTCATTCCTTGACCCCATAACCTTCCTCACATCTCCTCAACATGCTACACAACTCTACCATAATGGACTTCTACTGGAGCTGTATAGTACTGTACGGTCACTTAAAGCTCTGTTCTGAGGTCAGTTACCATAATGGTCACGCAAACTGTTCTGGAGGTCAGTTACTTCAACAGGAGGAGCTGTATAGTACTGTACAGTCACTTAAAGCTCTGTTCTGGAGGTCAGTTACCAACAGGAGGAGCTGTATAGTACTGTACAGTCACTTAAAGCTCTGTTCTGGAGGTCAGTTACCAACAGGAGGAGCTGTATAGTACTGTACAGTCACTTAAAGCTCTGTTCTGGAGGTCAGTTACCAACAGGAGGAGCTGTATAGTACTGTACAGTCACTTAAAGCTCTGTTCTGGAGGTCAGTTACCAACAGGAGGAGCTGTATAGTACTGTACAGTCACTTAAAGCTCTGTTCTGGAGGCAGTTACCAACAGGAGGAGCTGTATAGTACTGTCACTTAAAGGTTCAGGAGGACTAGTACTGTACAGTCACTTAAAGCTCTGTTCTGGAGGCTCTGTTCTGGAGCTCTGTCTGGAGGTGTTACCAACAGGAGGAGCTGTATAGTACTGTACGGTCACTTAAAGCTCTGTTCTGGAGGTCAGTTACCAACAGGAGGAGCTGAACAGGCAGGGGGGTTCAGATAGGTGAGAGGAGAAAGGGGGTTAGCTATGTACTGCAGCTCCCCAACAATAACCCCACCTCCCCCGGTCTGTTACTATCCTCCATCCCTCCTCTCTGAGATCAGTACAAGGATCTGGTCTCTACTACAGAGTACAAAAAAGCCAGTCACAGTGAAGGAACAAAGCCCATCACCACACACACACACACACATTTTACAATAGTAATTGTCACATTAACCCTCTTTGGCCACATAACATTGCACTCGTGTCCATTGATATTCCTTGTCGCGTTTTGCGTCTTTCTTCGACCCCCAAGGCCCACAGTTGACCTCGGGGTGGGGGGGGAGAGGGGAAGTGTGTCCCTCTCCTGTTATCCTTCAGGGAGACAGAAGAGGGCAGAGTGGTGCACCATTACACACAGCAGCTGACTCTTCTCTCTCCTGCTCCTCCTCTTCTTCACAGCCAGCTCATTCACATTCAATACAGTCCCACCAACCATGATGTCGCTTGTAACACAGACACCCCTCCCCTCTCCCCCTTGTAACACAGACACCCTTTCTCCTCATGTCTCTCTCCCTCAGTCTGTCAGTCTCTCAGCCCGGCATGGCTAACATCCCCACATGGCCACTACGTGGTCCTCAGGTTGGGGCCTCCAGGGTTGCTGACGGATTTCTGCAAAGTGCTGATGTGATGGAAGCCCTGCAGGAGCCCTGCCCCCTGTGGCAGAGGAGGGGTACTGCGAGGAGGAGGCAACCAGGGGCTGAGAGGAGGCTAACATACCGGCCTGACCCTGTCCCGGCCCTGTGGACCCCGTGGATCCCACCCACTGGGCGCTGCTGTAAGGTGCAGTGGAGGAGGGGTAGCATGCCCGACCCCGCCGTACTGGGGAGGGGGACACAAGGAGCCCTTGCGGCCTCCCAGAGAGGTAGCGGGGTGGAAGAGGCGTTGCTGGGGCACAGCTGACTCGGGCGGAGAACTTACGGCCCTTGTTGGTGGACGGGGTCGCCTGGAGAGGAGAAGAGACACCAGGGTGAGATACTGCATGGCTGCTCTCCAATATCCATACTAGCATAGCACTTACATTACATAGCCAGAGCAATCTCAGATATGCTACTTGGAGGTTGGACCAGGACCCATATCAACAACTCATGCTCCAGCTTCCCAACACAAACACCATAACATTCCCGTCCCCATAAAATTCCCATAGCATTCCCGTCCCCATAACATTCCCGTCCCCATAACATTTCCCCATAACCCGCCCCATAACATTCCCATAACATTCCCGTCCCCATAACATTCCCATAACATTCCCCGTCCCCATAACATTCCGGCCCCCATAACATTCCCATAGCATTCCCGTCCCCATAACATTCCCATAACATTCCCGTCCCCATAACATTCCCATAACATTCCCTTCCCCATAACATTCCCATAGCATTCCCTTCCCCATAACATTCCCCATAGCATTCCCTCCCCATAACATTTCCCCATAACATTCCTTCCCCATAACATTCCCCATAACATCCCCTGCATTCCCGTCCCCATAACATTCCCATAGCATTTCCCCATAACATTCCATCCCCATAACATTCCCATAGCACTTCCCCATAACATCCATATTTAACATTCCCATAACATTCACTTCCAGTAATCTATATTTCAATAAGCAACACAATCAAACATGGACTATATTGGTAAGGCTTGAGCATCCCATTATTTTGCTGAATAAGGCCTTTTGAGAATGTTTTGTTTCTATAATAGAATGAGTCTGTCTTCACTCACCTGGTAGCTGTGTCCCTGTGAGGGTTGCTGTTTGGAGCGACTCTTGCCCTGGGACAGACTGATGGCGTCGCGGGCCCAGTTGTCAACCAGCTTGTGCAGGTCATCGGTGAACGTGCCCTTCCGGCCCTGTTGAGGGGGGTTGGGAGAAGGCTGGCCCTGGTTCTGACCCCCTGAACCCTGGTCTCCTGGACCCTGACCTCCTGGACCACTCACTGTGTTGGTGCTGCTGGTCCCTGGAGAGATGGGAGAGACAGAGAGAGAGAGGGGGAGAGAGAGACAGAGAGGAGGGTTATGGGATATGTAGAGTAGGTAGTTGTGTGGGTGTCAGTGTGTTTGCGTTGGTTAATGACATACTCTAGCTACGTCAATGTAACAGGACATGATCCTATGACATTATGATCAACTCTGAGGCATGTATTTCCTCCATCCTGATGAACTGGGCCAACATTTAGCACGATGACAATATCTACTCTAATCTGACAAATGTGTTCTGCATATGAACAGCAGAGGGAGCTGTAACACGAGTCTCGTCCATCACCCTGAATGAACCAGAACATTCTCCATTTTAAAAACACATTCACTGTCTGCAGATAAAATGTTCAATATATCAACAATGACTAGCTTAGACATACAGCTAAAATGACCCATCTCTCACAAGATCCATGTTGGGAATTTAATTTCGGCCAAGACCTAAGATCATGGTGGTTTACGTTTGGAAACTTAATAAATTGTATTTCAAAACAAAATGTTTATCTAATGTTGTCTACAGTCATTCTGTATCAGCAACCTTCCTAAACACTAACAGGCATTATATTACAGCAAACATTACATGAGAACAGATGTATTGAGCTACAAACAGGCTTTAAAAAGGTTAGCTGTTTAGTGCCTCTCTTCCTGGAAGCAGAGCCAGAACCCAAAATACACCAGAGGTGAGAGTGAGCCTGGGAAAATACATCAGCTCCTTTTCACAGTCGCCTACTGCAATGTCTCAACAATAATCACATACATGCAGTCGCCATGCAGTAGCTGGCTGCAATAGGAACTCAAGGACCTGATGCATTTCCCTTGCAAACAATAAATGAAGCTATGATAGAAAAACAAACTCCTAGAATGTAATTGTTGTTCAATAGATAAACTAAGTTCAATCAGAAGACCTTTGGTATTTCTGACAAGCTATTGAGTCAAGTTTTTTTAAATGTATACAAAAAGCAAAAATTGAACATTAGAGGAAAAGCCATGACATAAAGCAGCGATACACTGAGTCATGACTGCAGCACCAGTGGAACTCTGGGTAATGGAGTCCACAGGACAAGCCATGACGTAAAACAGCGATACACTGAGTCATGACTGCAGCACCAGTGGAACTCTGGGTAATGGAGTCCACAGGACAAGCCATGCTCTAAACTAGAAGAGATGGGGGAAGGAGGGGAGCAGCTGAATCACAACATGACTTCAGCATTTTGTGGTCTGGATGACTCCCATTCACATTGCAACGACTCTGATTAAATATTTTTTGGGTTGGCCAATAACGAAAATACCTTACGTTTAAAGGGCCAATCAGCACCTGCTTCATACATTTTCTGACTTGTACATTCTTGATATGTATCCAATTATTCTTGAAGAATCTAACTTATAAATGCCTCATGTGCTTAGTTCAATTGTCGTATCCAATCAGAACTCAATATAACCTTGTTTTACTCCAATGTTTGTAAACAAAAGGAACAAACACTTTATAGCCTCAAAACATTGTTAAAACTATAATTTTAAGGCTTCCCGAGTGGCGCTGTGGTCTAAGGCACTGCATCAGTGCCATTAGAGATCCTGGTTTGAGTCCAGGCGCTGTCACAGCTGGCCGCAACCGGGAGACCCATGGGGTCCAGCATCGTCCTAGTTAGGGGAGGGTTTGGCCGGCCGGGATGTTCTTGTCCCATCGCGCTCTAGCGACTCCTGTGGCGTACCGGGCACATGCACACTGACACGGTCGACAGGTGTACGGTGTTTCCTCCGACACATTGGTGCGGCTGGCTTCCGGGTTAAGCGGGCATTGTGTTAAGAAGCAGTGCGGCTTGGTTGGGTTGTGTTTTGGAGGACGACCTTCGCCTCTCCCGAGTCCGTACGGGACTGGCAGCGATGAGACAAGACTGGAACTACCAAATGGAAACCACGAAATTGGTGAGTAAAAGGGATGATTTAGTTTATATACATACACCACTGTTCAAAAGTTTGAGGTCACTTAGAAATGTCCTTGTTTTAGAAAGGCAATTTTGTCCATTAAAATAACATCAAATTGATCAGAAATACAGTGTAGACATTGTTGTAAATTACTATTGTAGATGGAAACGGCAAATTTTTTAATGGAATATCTACATAGGCTTACAGAGGCCCATTATCAGCAACCATCACTCCTGTGTTCCAATGGCACGTTGTGTTTGCTAATCCAAGTTTATCATTTTAAAAGGCTAATTGATCATTAGAAAACAATTTTGCAATTATGTTAGCACAGCTGAAAACTGTTGTTCTGATTAAAGAAGCAATAAAACTGGCCTTCTTTAGACTAGTTGAGTATCTGGAGCCTCAGCATTTGTCAGTTCGATTACAGGCTCAAAATGGCCAGAAACAAAGAACTTTCTTCTCAAACTCATCAGTCTATTCTTGTTCTGAGAAATGAAGGCTATTCCGTGCGAGAAATTGCCAAGAAACGGAAGATCCCATAAAACGCTGTGTACTACTCCCTTCACAGAACAGCGCAAACTGACTCTAACCAGAATAGAAAGAGGAGTGGGAGGCCCCGGTGCACAACTGAGCAAGAGGACAAGTACATTAGTGTCTAGTTTGAATACTACACCAATCTCAACAGTGAAGAGGCGACTCCGAGATGCTGGCCTTCTAGGCAGAGTTCCTCTGTCCAGTGTCTATTCTTTTGCCCATCTTAATCTTTTATATTTATTGGCCAGTCTGAGATATGGCTTTTTCTTTGCAACTTTGCCTGGAAGGCCAGAATCCCGGAGTCGCCTCTTCACTGTTGACGTTGAGACAGATGTTTTGCGGGTACTATTTAATGAAGCTGCCAGTTGAGGACTTGTGAGGCTTCTGTTTCTCAAACTAGACACTCTAATGTACTTGTCCTCTTGCTCAGTTATTTATTTATGTTAACCAAACATTTTTGAGGAATACAAGATGTATTGACTTGAAAACTGTATAATTGGTTGAGTACTGTGGATACCAATATCCCTGTGAGCCTCCGCCGGCCCATGTTGCCCAGGGTTAAGAACAGACATGGAAAATATTTAATATGACATTGTATCGTATTACACCCTCAAAACTTATTCCATGGATCCCTTGGTCAATTTATAAAAAAATCTGTTAGTATTTTCATGTAAATTAAAATTACATTTAGAAGACATTGTTATATATCTGGCCACGGAACCCACTTTGAGAACCCTGCGATAGATCATTTGAATGGGGTCATCGTCACAACAGAGAAATGCTCAAGTCACCCTGTGAGAGGAGAGCCTTGTTGACACCGACACACGACTAAAGCCACAGCTGACATCCACAGGCAGTAAGTGCACAGACACTCAAAGCAGAGAGCAACAGGGGTAGGATTGCAAAATTACAGCAACTTATCCAAAATTCCCAGAAAGAGAATAAGCAGGGAGGGAATCCTCCAAATGGGATTTCTGGGAAAGATGCTTCAACTTTGCAACCCGAACAGGGGGTGCAGAGAGTGAGGGTGGTGGAGGAGGCAGTAGGGGGTGGGGGCAAAGGTCATAAAATAGATAATTACTACAGAGTTGGTTGCAGGGGCAGACTTTTTCACCATCTTCCCTGAAGAGTGGACGGAGAGAATGTGAAGCGCAGGACGGACCGAGAGAGCGTGAGGATTGGAGGAGAAAGTGTGTGTTAAACATTCACCCTTCTACAACAGACTACAGCATGTTTTCAATTCAAGCTAAAACAGGCACTCCTCCTGAGGTAAATCCAGATCCTCTCTACAGCTCATTCCCCTTGGTTAAAAAGACAGGAGTGGAGGGGTGTAGTTGTAGGGTTTAGGGTGCAGGGAATAGTAGTATAGGGGTGTAGTTGTAGGGTTTAGGGTGCAGGGAATAGTAGTATAGGGGTCTAGTTGTAGGGTTTAGGGTGCAGGGAATAGGAGTGTAGGGTGGTTGGGATAGGGGTGTAGTTGTAGGGTTTAGGGTGCAGGGAATAAGAGTGGAGGGGTGTAGGGTGTAGGGTGCAGGGAATAGGAGTGTAGGATGGAGAGCAGAGGTTGGCAGGAATTTAAGCTGCAGAGGGATCATTAAGGCATTCATACAAACTTAATTAACATCCATTAATGAACGTGCAAACTCCTTTCATTGAGTCAAACCCAGTCAGAATAAGTTACATCAACTCAACAGGTAATAAACAATTGCTCGTCTTTCCTTTTCGTCTGCTTTGCAATGGAAGACATGGATCTGGTTGGCTGGGTGGGTTCTCTCCTATCAGTTAGCCCAATGGTGAGAGGATGAGATGTGATGAGGCTGAGAACAGCACATGGTAAGTTGGAGAAAGGTGGGGTTTCTGGATGAAGTTTGCTAAGGTTCTCCGCATTAACACTATCAATGGTGCGAACACAAGACAGAAGAAGAGACCGCCTGCCGGCTGCAGTAGGGAGAAGTGTAGTACAGACCATAACGACTACTAAAGGGTAGTAGTACAGACCATAACGACTACTAAAGGGTAGTAGTATAGACCACAACTACTACTAAAGGGTAGTAGTACAGACCACAACGACTACTAAAGGGTAGTAGTATAGACCACAACTACTACTAAAGGGTAGTAGTACAGACCACAACTACTACTAAAGGGTAGTAGTACAGACCACAACTACTACTAAAGGGTAGTAGTACAGACCATAACGACTACTAAAGGGTAGTACTGTAGTTCAGACCATAACGACTACTAAAGGGTAGTACTGTAGTACAGACCATAACTACTACTAAAGGGTAGTAGTTCAGACCATAACTACTACTAAAGGGTAGTAGTTCAGACCATAACTACTACTAAAGGGTAGTAGTTCAGACCATAACTACTACTAAAGGGTAGTAGTACAGACCATAACTACTACTAAAGGGTAGTAGTTCAGACCATAACTATTACTAAAGGGTAGTAGTTCAGACCATAACTATTACTAAAGGGTAGTACAGACCATAACTATTACTAAAGGGTAGTAGTTCAGACCATAACTATAACTAAAGGGTAGTAGTTCAGACCATAACTATAACTAAAGGGTAGTAGTTCAGACCATAACTATTACTAAAGGGTAGTACTGTGGTTCAGACCATAACTATTACTAAAGGGTAGTAGTTCAGACCATAACTACTACTAAATGGTAGTACTGTAGTACAGACCATAACTATTACTAAAGGGTAGTATTGTAGTACAGACCATAACTATTACTAAAGGGGTAGTAGTACAGACCATAACTATAACTAAAGGGTACAGTACTAAAGGGTAGTAGTTCAGACCATAACTACTACTAAAGGGTATTACTGTAGTACAGACCATAACTATAACTAAAGGGTAGTACTGTAGTACAGACCATAACTACTACTAAAGGGTAGTACTGTAGTACAGACCATAACTATAACTAAAGGGTAGTACTGTAGTACAGACCATAACTACTACTAAAGGGTAGTACTGTAGTACAGACCATAACTATACTAAAGGGTAGACCATAACTATTACTAAAGGGTAGTACAGACCATAACTACTACTAAAGGGTAGTAGTTCAGACCATAACTATTACTAAAGGGTAGTAGTACAGACCATAACTAAAGGGTAGTACTGTAGTTCAGACCATAACTATTACTTAAGGGTAGTACTGTAGTACAGACCATAACTACTACTAAAGGGTAGTACTGTAGTACAGACCATAACTATAACTAAATGGTATTACTACTAAAGGGTAGTAGTTCAGACCATAACTATTACTAAAGGGTAGGTAGTACAGACCATAACTATAACTAAAGGTAGTACAGTACAGACCATAACTATTACTAAAGGGTAGTAGTTGTAGTACAGACCATAACTATAACTAAAGGGGTACAGTACTAAAGGGTAGTAGTACAGACCATAACTATTACTAAAGGGTAGTAGTACAGACCATAACTACTACTAAAGGGTAGTAGTAGACCATGGCAATTACTACTAAAGGGTAGTAGTACAGACCATAACTATTACTAAAGGGTAGTACTGTAGTACAGACCATAACTAAAGGGTAGTAGAACAGACCATAACTATTACTAAAGGGTAGTAGTACAGACCATAACTAAAGGGTAGTACTGTAGAACATACCATAACTATAACTAAAGGGTAGTACTGTAGTACAGACCATAACTATAACTAAAGGGTAGTACAGACCATAACTATTACTAAAGGGTAGTAGTACAGACCATAACTAAAGGGTAGTACTGTAGAACATACCATAACTATAACTAAAGGGTAGTACTGTAGTACAGACCATAACTATAACTAAAGGGTAGTATTGTAGTACAGACCATAACTATTACTAAAGGGTAGTGCAGACCATAACTATTACTAAAGGGTAGTACTGTAGTACAGACCATAACTATTACTAAAGGGTAGTACTGTAGTACAGACCATAACTATAACTAAATGGTAGTAGTACAGACCATAACTAAAGGGTAGTACTGTAGTTCAGACCATAACTATAACTAAAGGGTAGTAGTACAGACCATAACTAAAGGGTAGTACTGTAGTTCAGACCATAACTATAACTAAAGGGTAGTACTGTAGTACAGACCATAACTATAACTAAAGGGTAGTAGTACAGACCATAACTAAAGGGTAGTACTGTAGAACATACCATAACTATAACTAAAGGGTAGTACTGTAGTACAGACCATAACTATAACTAAAGGGTAGTATTGTAGTACAGACCATAACTATTACTAAAGGGTAGTGCAGACCATAACTATTACTAAAGGGCAGTACTGTAGTACAGACCATAACTATTACTAAAGGGTAGTACTGTAGTACAGACCATAACTATAACTAAAGGGTAGTACTGTAGTACAGACCATAACTATAACTAAAGGGTAGTAGTACAGACCATAACTAAAGGGTAGTACTGTAGTTCAGACCATAACTATAACTAAAGGGTAGTACTGTAGTACAGACCATAACTATAACTAAAGGGTAGTAGTACAGACCATAACTATTACTAAAGGGTAGTACTGTAGTACAGACCATAACTATAACTAAAGGGTAGTACAGACCATAACTATTACTAAAGGGTAGTAGTACAGACCATAACTACTACTAAAGGGTAGTAGTTCAGACCATAACTACTACTAAAGGGTAGTAGTACAGACCATAACTATTACTAAAGGGTAGTACAGACCATAACTACTACTAAAGGGTAGTAGTACAGACCATAACTACTACTAAAGGGTAGTAGTACAGACCATAACTATTACTAAAGGTAGTACAGACCATAACTACTACTAAAGGGTAGGTAGTACTAAAGGGTAGTAGTACAGACCATAACTATTACTAAAGGGTAGTACTGTAGTTCAGAACATAACTACTACTAAAGGGTAGTACTGTAGTACAGACCATAACTATAACTAAAGGGTAGTAGTACAGACCATAACTATTACTAAAGGGTAGTAGTTCAGACCCTAACTATTACTAAAGGTAGTAGACCATAACTATTACTAAAGGTAGTACAGACCATAACTATTACTAAAGGGGTAGTACAGACCATAACTAAAGGGTAGTACTGTAGAACATACCATAACTATAACTAAAGGGTAGTACTGTAGTACAGACCATAACTATAACTAAAGGGTAGTATTGTAGTACAGACCATAACTAAAGGGTAGTGCAGACCATAACTATTACTAAAGGGTAGTACTGTAGTACAGACCATAACTATTACTAAAGGGTAGTACTGTAGTACAGACCATAACTATTACTAAAGGGTAGTACTGTAGTACAGACCATAACTATTACTAAAGGGTAGTACTGTAGTACAGACCATAACTATTACTAAAGGGTAGTACTGTAGTACAGACCATAACTATTACTAAAGGGTAGTACTGTAGTACAGACCATAACTACTACTAAAGGGTAGTAGTACAGACCATAACTATTACTAAAGGGTAGTACTGTAGTACAGACCATAACTATTACTAAAGGGTAGTACTGTAGTACAGACCATAACTATTACTAAAGGGTAGTACTGTAGTACAGACCATAACTATTGCTAAAGGGTAGTAGTACAGACCATAACTATAACTAAAGGGTAGTAGTACAGACCATAACTATAACTAAAGGGTAGTAGTACAGACCATAACTACTACTAAAGGGTATTACTACAGACCATAACTATTACTAAAGGTAGTAGTACAGACCATAACTACTACTAAAGGGTAGTACTGTAGTACAGACCATAACTACTACTAAAGGGTATTACTGTAGTACAGACCATAACTACTACTAAAGGGTAGTAGTACAGACCATAACTATTACTAAAGGGTAGTACTGTAGTACAGACCATAACTATAACTAAATGGTAGTACTGTAGTACAGACCATAACTATTACTAAAGGGTAGTACTGTAGTACAGACCATAACTATTACTAAAGGGTAGTAGTACAGACCATAACTATTACTAAAGGGTAGTAGTACAGACCATAACTATTACTAAAGGGTAGTACTGTAGTACAGACCATAACTATAACTAAATGGTATTACTGTAGTACAGACCATCACTATTACTAAAGGATAGTAGTTCAGACCATAACTATTACTAAAGGGTAGTACTGTAGTACAGACCATAACTATAACTAAATGGTATTACTGTAGAACAGACCATAACTATTACTAAAGGGTAGTACTGTAGTACAGACCATAACTACTACTAAAGGGTATTACTGTAGTACAGACCATAACTATAACTAAAGGGTAGTACAGACCATAACTATTACTAAAGGGTAGTACTGTAGTACAGACCATAACTACTACTAAAGGGTATTACTGTAGTACAGACCATAACTATTACTAAAGGGTAGTAGTACAGACCATAACTACTACTAAAGGGTAGTAGTACAGACCATAACTATTACTAAAGGGTAGTACTGTAGTACAGACCATAACTATAACTAAAGGGTAGTAGTACAGACCATAACTATTACTAAAGGGTAGTAGTTCAGACCCTAACTATTACTAAAGGGTAGTAGTACAGACCATAACTAAAGGGTAGTACTGTAGAACAGACCATAACTATTACTAAAGGGTAGTACTGTAGTACAGACCATAACTATAACTAAAGGGTAGTAGTACAGACCATAACTACTACTAAAGGGTAGTACTGTAGTACAGACCATTACTAAAGGGTAGTACTGTAGTACAGACCATAACTACTACTAAAGGGTAGTACTGTAGTACAGACCATAACTATAACTAAAGGGTAGTAGTACAGACCATAACTACTACTAAAGGGTAGTACTGTAGTACAGACCATAACTACTACTTAAGGGTAGTAGTACAGACCATAACTATTACTAAAGGGTAGTATTGTAGTACAGACCATAACTATTACTAAAGGGTAGTACTGTAGTACAGACCATAACTACTACTAAAGGGTAGTACTGTAGTACAGACCACAACTACTACTAAAGGGTAGTACTGTAGTACAGACCATAGCTAAAGGGTAGTACTGTAGTATAGACCATAGCTAAAGGGTAGTACTGTAGTACAGACCATAGCTAAAGGGTAGTACTGTAGTAGAGACCACATTAACATTCCAATCATTCAAGAACTTCAGAAGTATAGCATGTACGGTTTAAATCAGGGTGATTATTCGATGGATGAAGAAACATTAGACATGATAATATTATGATTAGATGTTGACCTGAGTGGAGAGTATGGGGCCATAGTGGAAATGGATCAGTGTGGAGGACCAATTAGCAAATATTTCACCTTGGCATTATATATAGATATCTACTACACTGTAGAACAGTTCTCTCCAGCCCTGTTCCTAGAGAACTACTCTCCTGTAGGTTTTCACTCCAACCATAATCCCATCTGATTCGAACAATTAGATGGTTGAGAAGATGCACCAGGTTAGTTCCAACTGGGATTGGGGTGAAAACTCAGGAACAGAGTCGGAGAGCTCCGTTCTAGACTGTACCGGTCTTATAGCTCAACCTGCTTTACGGAGCCATTACTGTTGCTATAGGTGATAATAATAATCAACATGGTCAGATGTTTAGGGCTCTGCCTCCACACGGTCTGTCTGTGGTTAAAAAGGAGATACATGACTTTAATGCACGAGGAAGGGAATGTACAGTCGTTGCCAAACGTTTTGAGAATGACACAAATATTAACTTCCACAAAGTTTGCTGCTTCAGTGTCTTTAGATATTTTTTGTCAGATGTTACTGAAATATAATTACAAGTATTTCATAAGTGTCCAAGGCTTTTATTGACAATTACATGAAGTTGATGCAGAGTCTCAATATTTGCAGTGTTGACCTTCTTTTTCAAGTCCTCTGCAATCGTCCTGGCATGCTGTCAATTAACTTCTGGGCCACATCCTGACTGATGGCAGCCCATTCTTGCATAATCAATGCTTGGAGTTTGTCAGAATTTGTGTTGTTTTTGTCCACCCGCCTCTTGAGGATTGACCTGAAGTTCTCAATGGGATTAAGGTCTGGGGAGTTTCCTGGCCATGGACCCAAAACAGCGATGTTTTATTCCCAGAGTCACTCAGTTATCACTTTTGCCTTATGGCAAGGTGCTCCATCATGCTGGAAAAGGCATTGTTCGTCACCAAACGGTTCCTGGATGGTTGGGAGAAGTTGCTCTCGGAGGATGTGTTGGTACCATTCTTGATTCAAAGCTGTGTTCTTAGGCAAAATTGTGAGTGAGCCCACTCCCTTGGTTTCTTCACAACAATTGAACCGCTCTCCTTCAAGTTCTTTATAATCCAATAAATGGTTGATTTAGGTGCAATCTTACTGGCAGCCATATCCTTGCCTGTGAAGCCCTTTTTATGCAAAGCAATGCTGACGGCACGTGTTTCCTTGCAGGTAACCATGGTTGAAGGAGGAAGAACAATGATTCCAATCCACCACCCTCCTTTTGAAGCTTCCAGTCTGTTATTCAAACTCAATCAGCATGACAGAGTGATCTCCAGCCCTATCCTTGTCAACACTCACACCTGTGTTAACGAGAGAATCCCTGACATGTCAGCTGGTCCTTTTGTGGCAGGGCTGAAATGCAGTGGAAATGTTTTTGGGGGATTCAGTTCATTTGCATGGCAAAGAGGGACTTTGCAATTAATTGAAATCCATCTGATCACTCTTCATAACATTCTGGAGTATATGCAAATTGTCATCATACAAACTGAGGCATCAGACTGTGAAAATGAATGTGTCATTCTCAAAACTTTTGGCCACGACTGTACAGAATGCCATTGGATACATGTATCCATTAATTATGTGATGATGCATCATCAGTGGTCATTGATCTAATTATCTATAAATGGGGCCAATTAAAAAAAATAGGATAAAATGCCAGAAAGGAGAAAAGGCTCCCAATCGGAAGACAAGAGATAAATCACATGACAGGAAGTAGGAAGTGAAGGAGAAAGAAGACAAAGGAAGAGGAAGAAGCGTTACACACAAAGAGCCAAGCAGGGCGTACTCAGAAAACGGGTCCTTCTGCCACCACCTGGTTTGATGGTCACTCTCTCCGACCCACAGCTGAACGTAACACAGCCTGTGGTACAAAAAGAGAGGGGGAGAGAAAGAGAGGAGGGGTGGAGAGAGGGAGGGAGAGGGAGAGAGGGTAGAAAGAGAGAGGAGGGGTAGATAGAGATAGAAAGAGGAGAGAGGAAGAGAGAGAGAGGAGGGGTGGATAGAGATAGAAAGAGGAGAGAGGAAGAGAGAGAAAGGAGGGGTGGAGAGAGGAAGAGAGAGAGGAGGGGTGGATAGAGATAGAAAGGAGAGAGGAAGAAGAGAGAGAGGAGAGGGGTGGATAGAGATAGAAAAGGAGAGAGGAAGAGGAAGAGAGAGAGGAGGGGGGTTGGATAGAGATAGAAAGAGGAGAGAGGAAGAGAGAGAGAGGAGGGGTGGAGAGAGGAAGAGAGAGAGGAGGGGTGGATAGAGATAGAAAGGAGAGAGGAAGAGAGAGAGGAGGGGTGGATAGAGATAGAAAGGAGAGAGGAAGAGAGAGAGAGGAGGGGTGGATAGAGATAGAAAGAGGAGAGAGGAAGAGAGAGAGGAGGGGTGGATAGAGATAGAAAGAGGAGAGAGGAAGAGAGAGAGGACGGGTGGATAGAGATAGAAAGAGGAGAGAGGAAGAGGGAGAGAGAGGTACACATACACACAGTAAGAATGGAACAGTAAGTACACTGAGCAACAGAGAGGGAGATGGAGAGAATGGAGAGAGATGGAGGAGAGGATAGAGCTGCACTGGGAGCAATAGCACCCCCTGTAGCGTGGGAGGAATATGAGCGGCCCCATCCCGACAGTAATGGAGCTTCCACTGAGTGTGTGGAAGAAAGGCTAGCTTGAGACAACAGAGGTGCCCAAATCATGGGGAGGGGTGGTGGTGGTATGGGGAGGGGTGGTGGGGTGGTGGTATGGGGAGGGGTGGTGGTATGGGTGGGGGTGATGGTATGGGTGGGGTGATGGTATGGGTGGGGGAGGTGTGGTGGTATGGGGTGATGGTATGGGGTGGTGGTATTGGGTGATGGTATGGGGTGGTGGTATTGGGTGATGGTATGGGTGGGAGGGGTGGTGGTATGGGTGGGGGTGGTGGTATGGGTGGGGGAGGGGTGGGGGAGGGGTGGTGGTATGGGGTGATGGTATGGGGTGATGGTATGGGGTGATGGTATGGGGTGGTGGTGGTATGGGTAGGGGAGGGGTGGTGGTATGAAGAGGGGGTGGAAGATGAACCTTTCCTCAACAGACAAGGCAAATGAGGCCTACTGGAGGCAGATGGAAGGACGAATGGGACGGAGGCTGTAGGGCGCTGTGTGGGGCCTACCTTGGGTGGGGGCACAGAGACTGGGCACGGACAGCGTAGCTTCGCTGGTGTAGGCAGAGCACAGGTTTTCACTGGAGGGGCCGAGATGCTTGAGGGGCCGGGCCGGCTCCCGAGGCAGGGTGGAGGTTGGGGTCGGGGAGGCCCCCAGGGGCCAGGGAGGAGCCTGGTAGGGTGGGTACACTGAGGGGGCACTCTGTGCAGATAAAGTGCTGCCTGAAGTTGACACACACAGACACCATACACAGAGGAGGAGAACAGGGGGAGGGAGGGGAGGACAGGTCAGGGGAACAGCCTCCAAAAGTGCAGACACGCACACAGTGACTCACGCACATAGTGGGTAGGTAGGTAGGTAGGTAGGTAGGTAGGTAGGTAGGTAGGTGGGTCCCACAACCACAGTGTAGGTAGGTAGGTAGGGTGCAGAGTGCTGTTTCATCATAAACAATACAGCTAGTTCACTGTATGGTTTAAAAGTGAAGGAAGGAGAGAGAAGAGAAGACTGGTTTGCCACAAGTAGTCCTGTGAAGAAGAGAAAGCGAGTGCAGTACAGTAACAAAGTCCCTACTGTAACACACTGGCTCTGCCAATACCTCTACTGAGGAGGACCACAGGTTAGAGGTCAGGACCTGGCTATAGTGGGCTCTAACAAAGATGGTGTATAAATGAAGATCGCTTATTCCGTCCGTTTACCATTGAAAGAAAATATATATCTCCCATTGACACCAGTGCGATAGCAGCTGGTCTGGTCTACTCACACTGACTTCATTGAACCAGAAACAAACAGTGAGTGGGTAGTCTCACTTCCTTTTCCATCTCTGGCTCTAACACACTTGAGGTCAAGGGCTTCAAGGGGGTTCTTGCTGATAGGACCAGTTCAGACAGAGGTCAGGGGTTAGTAGTAGTACCTGGTTGCAGGGGGCTCTGCTGCCCTGGGAGGAGCTGCAGCGGCTGGGACTTGCTGCTCTTGCTTTTTGGTGGGTCGTCTCCTGCGACCGGCCAGGGCTACAGCTGGAGGGGACCACCACGGCTGGAGGCACCTTGCCCAGCCTGGCGAACAGGGAGTCAATCTCATCCTTCTGCTTGGTGTGCAGGGCCTGGATCTCCTTCATGTGCCTGGAGAGGAGATGAGAGGGAGCTGAATAGCCAAAAATCTTCCCCAAATCCAATCAGTCTAATAGCACAGAAACATATCAGGTGAAGGTAGACATCTGGGGGTTTTAGGAATGGAAACATAAGCACTTAAATGTGACAATTCAAGAAGGGATATCTAAGGGATATATAACAGCAAACAGAAACACATCGAGCAGAAGAGAAGAGGAGAAACAGGTAAACCCACTAAAGCAGAAGACTAGAGAGAGAAACAGGGTAAACCCACTAAAGCAGAAGAGAGAGAAACAGGGTAAACCCACTAAAGCAGAAGAGGGGAGAGAGTAAACCCACTAAAGCAGAAGAGGGAAAACAAACCCACTAAGAGCAGAAGACTAAAGCAGAAGGAGAGAGAAACATGGTAAACCCACTAAAGCAGAAGAGAGAGAAACAGGGTAAACCCACTAAAGCAGAAGGGGGAGAGAGAAACAGGGTAAAACCCACTAAAGCAGAAGAGAGAGAAAATAAACCCACTAAAGCAGAAGACCAGGAAGAGAGAAACAGGGTAAACCCACTAAAGCAGAAGAGAGAGAAACAGGGTAAACCCACTAAAGCAGAGAAGAAAGAGAAACAGGGTAATCCCACTAAAGCAGAAGGGAGGAGAGAGAAACAGGGTAAGCCCACTAAAGCAGAAGACCAGGAGAGAAACAGGGTAAACACACTAAAGCAGAAGAGAGGAGAGAGAAACAGGGTAAACCCACTAAAGCAGAAGGGAGGAGAGAGAAACAGGGTAAACCCACTAAAGCAGAAGACCAGGAGAGAGAAACAGGGTAAACACACTAAAGCAGAAGACCAGGAGAGATAAACAGGGTAAACCCACTAAAGCAGAAGGGAGGAAGAGAGGAACAGTAAATCCTACTAAAGCAGAAGGAGAGGAGAGAGAAACAGGTAATCCCACTAAAGCAGAAGGGAGGCGAGAGAAACAGGGTAAACCCACTAAAGCAGAAGGGAGGAGAGAGAAACAGGGTAATCCCACTAAAGCAGAAGGGAGGAGAGAGAAACAGAGTAATCCCACTAAAGCAGAAGGGAGGAGAGAGAAACAGGGTAAACCCACTAAAGCAGAAGGGAGGAGAGAGAAACAGGGTAAACTAAACACTAATCCCACTAAAGCAGAAGAGAGAATTAACACTAAAGCAGAAGAGAGGAGAGAGAAACAGAGTAATCCCACTAAAGCAGAAGAGAAGAGAGAGAAACAGGGTAAACCCACTAAAGCAGAAGAGAGGAGAGAGAAACAGGGTAATCCCACTAAAGCAGAAGAGAGGAGAGAGAAACAGAGTAATCCCACTAAAGCAGAAGAGAGGAGAGAGAAACAGAGTAATCCCACTAAAGCAGCAGAGAGTGGGAGAGAGAAAGAGGGTAAACCCACTAAAGCAGAAGAGAGGAGAGAGAAACAGGTAATCCCACTAAAACAGGAAGAGAGGGAGAGAGAAACAGGTAATGCCACTAAAGCAGAAGAGAAGAGAGAAACAGGGTAAACCCACTAAAGCAGAAGAGAGGAGAGAGAAACAGGGTAATCCCACTAAAGCAGAAGAGGAGAGAAACAGAGTAATCCCACTAAAGCAGAAGAGAGAGAGAGAAACAGGGTAAACCTACTTTTCCTAACCGGTTGACCTCCCTCTTCAAGTCCTCGTCCTCAAACTCAGAGTCGTTATCAGAGCTCATGTAGGAGTTGTTGAGGCTGGGCAGGGGAGCCTGTTTGTCCTCTGGGCTGAAGAGCACGGTGGCCGAGCCAGGATCAATACTAGGCCCGTTAGCCTGGGAAGCGGGTGTTTGCTCCCAGCCCAGCCTCGGCTGCCTCATCCTGGGCTCGGCTCACTGAGAAGCGCCCCACCCTGGCATCCAGCGTTGGTGGTGACCTGGAAGCGGCCAATGGTGGTGGGCTGAGGGGAGAGCGGTCCGGTGGGGGAGTGGGAGGGCAGGCCGTCCACAACATCTCCCCCACCAGTCTTATCTCCGTGGAGAGGAGGAGACATTGTGCAGTGTGTTCTCCGGGCTGGAGGAAGAGGAGGAGGAAGAGGAGGTGGAGGAGGATTTTGTGGGGCTCCCACCTTCGATTTTGTGGGGACCCTGGTCTGCAGCCACAGAGACCTGGGGAGGGGGACAAGTGATGGAGAGAGATTATGAAAAGACCAAATTTAAAGGCCCAGATCAGCCATAAAGACCATCACTACAATCATAGAAAACTATTCTGAAGAGAGATGGATGAAGAACATAGAGACTGCAGACTCTGACCACCAGACAGACAGTGCTGGAATATTCCAATCAGGTAAATAGAGCTGGAAAGGTACAGCTAGAATTCCATACCTGGAATCGTCCCATTTGGAATCCTCCAGCAATAGGCGACATGATTGGTTCCCCTTCCAGAGAGAAAGGCACTGAAACGACCAATGAGACATCATCACGTTACAATGCAACAGTCGGCAAAACATCCCAAAAGAAAAGGACAGGACAACACCGAACAGGTAGCACGACCATTTCAAAATGGGAGTAAGGATAGATGTTGAAGTACACACCTGGCTGGCCACCTGCAGGCATCCCAGTGAGGGAGGACTATGGTACAGGGGAGAACACAGTGTGACTGTCCTGTCTAGAGTCACACCAACAAACATTCCACATACCACCACATGAGCTGTACAGGAGCATGACAGTGATGGCAGTATTAGACAGAGCAGACTAATAACGGCTACACAACTACAAAATACACATTGGAAGAAATAGTATTCATATACTCTTTCAAGGTCAAAAACATACAACTAAATCTGACATTTCAACAACTAATAAATACATTGTCATTCGTCCAGGCCTGAAGGGGGGCATGTGTGTGTGTGGTTATGGTACCTGTGTGGTGACACAGCTGACAGAGACCGTCTCTGGGCTCAGGGCCCTCCTCAGCTGGGCATCCAGGTCTTCCAGAGGCTGCTGGGACTAGTGGGCAACAACAAGCCGTTATAGACGATAGTCAAACAGACGGCAACACCGCCTCACACGGTAACACGCTCAGAACACATCAAACTAATTGGTCTCTAGACATGAATTAGTGTTGAATTTCATCTAGCAAAATGTTATGAATCAGAGCAAAACTTTAGCTTTCATTTTCCCATAACATATTTGAAAGACTGAAAGATTTAGGTAAAATCCTTGATTGGGTTTAATTTAGTCAAAAACTGTCTTCAAGCCAAGGTATCCAGGTGACGTTCAAATCAATATATTAACAGGACATTTCCCCCTTTCTCAACTTCATATTCCTCATCTCCAGCACCACCCCAAAATTGCACATTTCTGTAGTCAGAAAGATAGTTTCCAATTAGTACACAATTAATTGGAAATTGGCAATACTTCCTCATAATTGGTTAAAATCACGATGCACACCGATGATGTCACTGGAAACATTTATCTTCCTCCATCTTTTTTTTTTACTACAAAAAATAGAAACGTGACATTTTCACATATGTTGATGTTGGGGTGGTGCTGGAGATGATGAATATGAAGCTGAAAATGTTACAAATATCCCTTTAAAGAATTTCACATCAGAACCATTAGAGCCTCAGAAGGCAGATGCAGTCTCTTTCTCAAGATCAAATCACCTCAGACCAGAGCAGAGCTTTGAACGGAAAATTACACATCATTCTTACAGATGAAAGAAAACATGAACCCCTTTTCCTTACAAAGAACAATGCTCTGGTTTGCTTGGTTTGTTCTATTTTTAGATTTGAACGTTCACGCTGTGGACAACACTGTCTGACTGGGTATAAACCAAACTGTAATCTCCACTAGCCTGGGGGAGCCTGTCTTCTCATCTTTCCTAGTTATTCCCTAGTTGATTTAGTTTAAGAAAGAATGCGCTGTGGGGAGAAAAACTCTGTCTGGATGTAATATTTTGCTTGTATAGTCTTCTCTTTCTTTGTGGAAGAAAACTATTAAAATATTGTGCTGACAAAAACCACAATGACAAATGAAGATGAGTGATGTTGATCTCCCCAGCCTCCCTAATGGTCTGTCTGGAGAAAGACTGAGGGAGGAGAGAGAGGAAGGACAAGGACAGAAAGAGGAAGAGTGAGAGAGAGAGAGAGCGGGTGAGATAGAGGGAGAGACAGGGGTGAGAGAGAGTCAAAGAAAGAGAGTGGGATAGAGGTGCAGGAGAAAGAGGGAGACAAGAGACAGACTTCGACAGAGCGAGAGAGAGAGAATCAGATAATGAGGAACAGACGTGGTTAATGAGAGTCACAGGTCATCATGCTGCTCCGCCAACACAGAGAGAACCAGAGACAGAGATGTCTTCTTCAGACACTGAACAGATTGAGCCTGATCTGATCTTCATGCGTCCCTAGTTTTTACACAGGAGACAAATGAAGATGGGAGGAGGGAGGTGGAGGGATGAAAGAGAGAGGGGGGGTACAGATAGAGGGATGATGGAGGGATCTTCACATCACTTAGGAGAGAAAGAGAGGGGGGTGCAGATAGAGGGATGGATGGAGGGATCTTAACATCACTTAGAGAGAAAGAGAGAGAGGGGGGTACAGATAGAGGGATCTTAACATCACTTAGGAGAGAAAGAGAGAGAGAGATGAGAGGGATCTTAACATCACTTAGGAGAGATAGAGGGATGATGGAGGGATCTTAACATCACTTAGGAGAGAAAGAGAGAGAGGGGGTGCATAGAGGGATATGGAGGGATCTTAACATCACTTAGGAGAGAAAGAGAGAGAGGGGGTGCAGATAGAGGGATCTTAACATCACTTAGGAGAGAAAGAGAGGGGGTACAGATAGAGGGATCTTAACATCACTTAGGAGAGAAAGAGAGAGGGGTGCAGATAGAGGGATCTTAACATCACTTAGGAGAGAAAGAGAGAGAGGGGGGTACAGATAGAGGGATCTTAACATCACTTAGGAGAGAAAGAGAGAGGGGGTGCAGATAGAGGGATCTTAACATCACTTAGGAGAGAAAGAGAGAGGGGTACAGGGAGAGAAAGAGGGGTGCAGATAGAGGGATCTTAACATCACTTAAAGAGAGAAGGGGGTGCAGATAAGGGATCTTAACATCACTTAGGAGAGAAAGAGAGAGAGGGGTACAGATAGAGGGATCTTAACATCATGAGAGGGATCTTAACATCACTTAGGGAGAGAAAGAGAGAGGGGGGTACAGATAGAGGGATCTTAACATCACTTAGGAGAGAAAGAGAGAGAGGGGTGCAGACTTAGAGGGATGCAGATAGAGGGATCTTAACATCACTTAGGAGAGAAAGAGAGAGAGGGGGGTTCAGATAGAGGGATCTTAACATCACTTAGGAGAGAAAGAGAGAGAGGGGTGCAGATAGAGGGATCTTAACATCACTTAGGAGAGAAAAGAGAGAGAGGGGGATGGAGGATCTTAACATCACTTCGGAGAGAAAGGATGCAGATGATGAGAGGGATCTTAACATCACTTAGGAGAGAAAGAGAGAGAGGGGGGGTGCAGACAGAGGGATCTTAACATCACTTAGGAGAGAGAGAGAGGGGTACAGATGGAGGGATCTTAACATCACTTAGGAGAGAAAGAGAGAGAGGGGGTGCAGATAGAGGGATAGAGGGATCTTAACATCACTTAGGAGATGTAGAGGGGGGTAAGACAGAGGGTTAACATCACTTAGGAGAGAAAGAGAGAGGGGGTGCAGATAGAGGGATGATGGAGGGATCTTAACATCACTTAGAGAGAAAGAGAGAGGGGGTACAGATAGAGGGATCTTAACATCACTTAGGAGAGAAAGAGAGAGGGGGTGCAGATAGAGGGATCTTAACATCACTTAGGAGAGAAAGAGAGAGAGGGGTACAGATAGAGGGATCTTAACATCACTTAGAGAGAAAGGGAGGGGGTGCAGATAGAGGGATCTTAACATCACTTAGGAGAGAAAGAGAGAGAGGGGGTGCAGATAGAGGGATCTTAACATCACTTAGGAGAGAAAGAGAGAGGGGGTGCAGATAGAGGGATCTTAACATCACTTAGGAGAGAAAGAGAGAGACGAGAGGGAGAGAGGGGGGTGCAGATAGAGGGATCTTTAACATCACTTAGAGAGAAAGAGGAGGGGGTGCAGATAGAGGGATCTTAACATCACTTAGGAGAGGGAAAGAGAGAGAGGGGGGTGCAGATAGAGGGATCTTAACATCACTTCGGAGAGAAAGAGAGAGGGGGTGCAGATAGAGGGATGATAGAGGGATCTTAACATCACTGAGACAGAGGGATCTTAACATCAAAGAGAGAGAGAGGGTGCAGATAGAGGGATGATGGAGGGATCTTAACATCACTTGATAGAGGGATCTTAACATCACTTAGGAGAGAAAGAGAGAGAGGGGTACAGATAGAGGGATCTTAACATCACTTAGGAGAGAAAGAGAGAGGGGTGCAGAGGGATGGATGGAGGATCAAAATGGCAGTCAGGAGAAAGAGGGAAAGGCACCTGAGTTAGACAGGGTCCTGGGAAGGGTGCCATGTGGTCTGAGGGAGGAGGGGGGCCAGCCTGAGCCTGATCTGAGCCCACAGGCAACACCTAATAAACAGAGGGATGAAGAGAGGGATGAAACGGAGAGAAGAGGAGAGATAGGAAAACATAATGCACTGCAGCCACATGCAGCTGGAAGGACAGGGGATTCTACCTGCAGCTCTCTGACACTGACTGGGACATTAGACAATAAACAAAGACTGTAGTGTTACTTAAGCAAAAAGGCCCGAGGGGGTATGGTATATGGCCAATATACCAAGCCTAAGGACTATTCTTACGCACGACGCAACGTGGAGTGCCTGGATACAGCCGTTAGCCATGGTATATTGGCCATATAGCACCTTTGGGCTCCTGAGTGGCACAGCGGTCAAAGGCACTGAATCTCAGTGCTTGAGGCGTCACTATATACACCCTGGTTCGATTCCAGGCTGTACCACAAATGGTCGTGATTGGGAGTCCCATAGGGTGGCGCACAATTGGCTCAGCGTCGTCCAGGTTAGGCCGGTGTAGGCCGTCATTGTAAATAAGAATTTGTTCTTAACTGACTTGCCTAGTTCAATAAAGGTTAAATAAATACTAATGTACCACGAACCTCCAGGGTGCCTAATTGCTATTATAAACTGGGTG
>NW_027010408.1:0-20000 GCF_036934945.1 Oncorhynchus masou masou
GTACCAACTCTCATCAAGTAGTCTGTCAGGTACCAACTCTCATCAAGTTGTCTGTCAGGTACCAACTCTCATCAAGCAGTCTGTCAGGTACCAACTCTCATCAAGTTGTCTGTCAGGTACCAACTCTCATCAAGTAGTCTGTCAGGTACCAACTCTCATCAAGTTGTCTGTCAGGTAGCAACTCTCATCAAGTAGTCTGTCAGGTACCAACTCTCATCAAGTAGTCTGTCAGGTACCAACTCTCATCAAGTAGTCTGTCAGGTACCAACTCTCATCAAGTAGTCTGTCAGGTACCAACTCTCATCAAGTAGTCTGTCAGGTACCAACTCTCCATCAAGCAGTCTGTCAGGTACCAACTCTCATCAAGTTGTCTGTCAGGTACCAACTCTCATCAAGCAGTCTGTCAGGTACCAACTCTCCATCAAGCAGTCTGTCAGGTAGCAACTCTCCATCAAGCAGTCTGTCAGGTAGCAACTCTCCGTCAAGCAGTCTGTCAGGTACCAACTCTCATCAAGCAGTCTGTCAGGTAGCAACTCTCATCAAGCAGTCTGTCAGGTACCAACTCTCCATCAAGCAGTCTGTCAGGTACCAACTCTCCATCAAGCAGTCTGTCAGGTACCAACTCTCCATCAAGCAGTCTGTCAGGTAGCAACTCTCCATCAAGCAGTCTGTCAGGTACCAACTCTCATCAAGTTGTCTGTCAGGTACCAACTCTCATCAAGCAGTCTGTCAGGTAC
The DNA here is from genome assembly GCF_036934945.1 of Oncorhynchus masou masou. Classification (NCBI taxonomy): domain Eukaryota; kingdom Metazoa; phylum Chordata; class Actinopteri; order Salmoniformes; family Salmonidae; genus Oncorhynchus; species Oncorhynchus masou. Next base: position 738 of record NW_027010408.1, read on the forward strand.
CAAGTCTCCATCAAGCAGTCTGTCAGGTACCAACTCTCATCAAGTAGTCTGTCAGGTACCAACTCTCATCAAGTAGTCTGTCAGGTAGCAACTCTCATCAAGCAGTCTGTCAGGTAGCAACTCTCATCAAGTAGTCTGTCAGGTACCAACTCTCATCAAGTAGTCTGTCAGGTAGCAACTCTCATCAAGCAGTCTGTCAGGTAGCAACTCTCATCAAGTAGTCTGTCAGGTACCAACTCTCATCAAGTTGTCTGTCAGGTAGCAACTCTCATCAAGCAGTCTGTCAGGTAGCAACTCTCATCAAGCAGTCTGTCAGGTAGCAACTCTCATCAAGCAGTCTGTCAGGTACCAACTCTCATCAAGCAGTCTGTCAGGTACCAACTCTCATCAAGCAGTCTGTCAGGTAGCAACTCTCATCAAGCAGTCTGTCAGGTACCAACTCTCATCAAGCAGTCTGTCAGGTACCAACTCTCATCAAGCAGTCTGTCAGGTACCAACTCTCCATCAAGCAGTCTGTCAGGTACCAACTCTCCATCAAGCAGTCTGTCAGGTACCAACTCTCATCAAGCAGTCTGTCAGGTACCAACTCTCCATCAAGCAGTCTGTCAGGTACCAACTCTCCATCAAGCAGTCTGTCAGGTACCAACTCTCCATCAAGCAGTCTGTCAGGTACCAACTCTCCATCAAGCAGTCTGTCAGGTACCAACTCTCATCAAGCAGTCTGTCAGGTAGCAACTCTCATCAAGCAGTCTGTCAGGTACCAACTCATCATCAAGCAGTCTGTCAGGTACCAACTCTCCATCAAGTTGTCTGTCAGGTAGCAACTCTCATCAAGTAGTCTGTCAGGTAGCAACTCTCCATCAAGCAGTCTGTCAGGTACCAACTCTCATCAAGCAGTCTGTCAGGTACCAACTCTCCATCAAGCAGTCTGTCAGGTAGCAACTCTCATCAAGCAGTCTGTCAGGTAGCAACTCTCCATCAAGCAGTCTGTCAGGTACCAACTCTCCATCAAGCAGTCTGTCAGGTACCAACTCTCATCAAGTAGTCTGTCAGGTACCAACTCTCCATCAAGTTGTCTGTCAGGTAGCAACTCTCATCAAGCAGTCTGTCAGGTACCAACTCTCCATCAAGCAGTCTGTCAGGTACCAACTCTCCATCAAGCAGTCTGTCAGGTACCAACTCTCCATCAAGCAGTCTGTCAGGTACCAACTCTCCATCAAGCAGTCTGTCAGGTACCAACTCTCCATCAAGCAGTCTGTCAGGTACCAACTCTCCATCAAGCAGTCTGTCAGGTACCAACTCTCCATCAAGCAGTCTGTCAGGTACCAACTCTCCATCAAGCAGTCTGTCAGGTACCAACTCTCATCAAGTAGTCTGTCAGGTAGCAACTCTCCATCAAGCAGTCTGTCAGGTACCAACTCTCCATCAAGCAGTCTGTCAGGTACCAACTCTCCATCAAGCAGTCTGTCAGGTACCAACTCTCCATCAAGCAGTCTGTCAGGTAGCAACTCTCCATCAAGTAGTCTGTCAGGTACCAACTCTCATCAAGCAGTCTGTCAGGTACCAACTCTCCATCAAGCAGTCTGTCAGGTAGCAACTCTCCGTCAAGCAGTCTGTCAGGTACCAACTCTCATCAAGTAGTCTGTCAGGTAGCAACTCTCCATCAAGCAGTCTGTCAGGTACCAACTCTCATCAAGCAGTCTGTCAGGTACCAACTCTCATCAAGCAGTCTGTCAGGTACCAACTCTCATCAAGCAGTCTGTCAGGTACCAACTCTCATCAAGTAGTCTGTCAGGTACCAACTCTCATCAAGTAGTCTGTCAGGTACCAACTCTCATCAAGTAGTCTGTCAGGTACCAACTCTCATCAAGTAGTCTGTCAGGTACCAACTCTCCATCAAGCAGTCTGTCAGGTACCAACTCTCATCAAGTTGTCTGTCAGGTACCAACTCTCATCAAGCAGTCTGTCAGGTACCAACTCTCCATCAAGCAGTCTGTCAGGTAGCAACTCTCCATCAAGCAGTCTGTCAGGTAGCAACTCTCCGTCAAGCAGTCTGTCAGGTACCAACTCTCATCAAGCAGTCTGTCAGGTAGCAACTCTCATCAAGCAGTCTGTCAGGTACCAACTCTCCATCAAGCAGTCTGTCAGGTACCAACTCTCCATCAAGCAGTCTGTCAGGTACCAACTCTCCATCAAGCAGTGTGTCAGGTAGCAACTCTCCATCAAGCAGTCTGTCAGGTACCAACTCTCATCAAGTTGTCTGTCAGGTACCAACTCTCATCAAGCAGTCTGTCAGGTACCAACTCTCCATCAAGCAGTCTGTCAGGTACCAACTCTCATCAAGTAGTCTGTCAGGTACCAACTCTCATCAAGTAGTCTGTCAGGTAGCAACTCTCATCAAGCAGTCTGTCAGGTAGCAACTCTCATCAAGTAGTCTGTCAGGTACCAACTCTCATCAAGTAGTCTGTCAGGTAGCAACTCTCATCAAGCAGTCTGTCAGGTAGCAACTCTCATCAAGTAGTCTGTCAGGTACCAACTCTCATCAAGTTGTCTGTCAGGTAGCAACTCTCATCAAGCAGTCTGTCAGGTAGCAACTCTCATCAAGCAGTCTGTCAGGTACCAACTCTCATCAAGCAGTCTGTCAGGTACCAACTCTCATCAAGCAGTCTGTCAGGTAGCAACTCTCATCAAGCAGTCTGTCAGGTACCAACTCTCATCAAGCAGTCTGTCAGGTACCAACTCTCATCAAGCAGTCTGTCAGGTACCAACTCTCCATCAAGCAGTCTGTCAGGTACCAACTCTCCATCAAGCAGTCTGTCAGGTACCAACTCTCATCAAGCAGTCTGTCAGGTACCAACTCTCCATCAAGCAGTCTGTCAGGTACCAACTCTCCATCAAGCAGTCTGTCAGGTACCAACTCTCCATCAAGCAGTCTGTCAGGTACCAACTCTCCATCAAGCAGTCTGTCAGGTACCAACTCTCATCAAGCAGTCTGTCAGGTAGCAACTCTCATCAAGCAGTCTGTCAGGTACCAACTCTCATCAAGCAGTCTGTCAGGTACCAACTCTCCATCAAGTTGTCTGTCAGGTAGCAACTCTCATCAAGTAGTCTGTCAGGTAGCAACTCTCCATCAAGCAGTCTGTCAGGTACCAACTCTCATCAAGCAGTCTGTCAGGTACCAACTCTCCATCAAGCAGTCTGTCAGGTAGCAACTCTCATCAAGCAGTCTGTCAGGTAGCAACTCTCCATCAAGCAGTCTGTCAGGTACCAACTCTCCATCAAGCAGTCTGTCAGGTACCAACTCTCATCAAGTAGTCTGTCAGGTACCAACTCTCCATCAAGTTGTCTGTCAGGTAGCAACTCTCATCAAGCAGTCTGTCAGGTACCAACTCTCCATCAAGCAGTCTGTCAGGTACCAACTCTCCATCAAGCAGTCTGTCAGGTACCAACTCTCCATCAAGCAGTCTGTCAGGTACCAACTCTCCATCAAGCAGTCTGTCAGGTACCAACTCTCCATCAAGCAGTCTGTCAGGTACCAACTCTCCATCAAGCAGTCTGTCAGGTACCAACTCTCCATCAAGCAGTCTGTCAGGTACCAACTCTCATCAAGTAGTCTGTCAGGTAGCAACTCTCCATCAAGCAGTCTGTCAGGTACCAACTCTCCATCAAGCAGTCTGTCAGGTACCAACTCTCCATCAAGCAGTCTGTCAGGTACCAACTCTCCATCAAGCAGTCTGTCAGGTAGCAACTCTCCATCAAGTAGTCTGTCAGGTACCAACTCTCATCAAGCAGTCTGTCAGGTACCAACTCTCCATCAAGCAGTCTGTCAGGTAGCAACTCTCCATCAAGCAGTCTGTCAGGTACCAACTCTCCATCAAGTAGTCTGTCAGGTACCAACTCTCATCAAGCAGTCTGTCAGGTACCAACTCTCCATCAAGCAGTCTGTCAGGTACCAACTCTCCATCAAGTTGTCTGTCAGGTACCAACTCTCCATCAAGTTGTCTGTCAGGTACCAACTCTCATCAAGCAGTCTGTCAGGTACCAACTCTCATCAAGCAGTCTGTCAGGTACCAACTCTCATCAAGCAGTCTGTCAGGTACCAACTCTCCATCAAGCAGTCTGTCAGGTACCAACTCTCATCAAGCAGTCTGTCAGGTACCAACTCTCATCAAGCAGTCTGTCAGGTACCAACTCTCCATCAAGCAGTCTGTCAGGTACCAACTCTCATCAAGCAGTCTGTCAGGTAGCAACTCTCATCAAGCAGTCTGTCAGGTACCAACTCTCCATCAAGTAGTCTGTCAGGTACCAACTCTCATCAAGTAGTCTGTCAGGTACCAACTCTCATCAAGCAGTCTGTCAGGTAGCAACTCTCATCAAGCAGTCTGTCAGGTACCAACTCTCCATCAAGCAGTCTGTCAGGTACCAACTCTCATCAAGCAGTCTGTCAGGTACCAACTCTCATCAAGCAGTCTGTCAGGTACCAACTCTCATCAAGCAGTCTGTCAGGTACCAACTCTCATCAAGCAGTCTGTCAGGTACCAACTCTCCATCAAGCAGTCTGTCAGGTACCAACTCTCCATCAAGCAGTCTGTCAGGTACCAACTCTCCATCAAGCAGTCTGTCAGGTACCAACTCTCATCAAGCAGTCTGTCAGATACCAACTCTCATCAAGCAGTCTGTCAGGTACCAACTCTCATCAAGCAGTCTGTCAGGTACCAACTCTCATCAAGCAGTCTGTCAGGTACCAACTCTCCATCAAGCAGTCTGTCAGGTACCAACTCTCATCAAGCAGTCTGTCAGGTACCAACTCTCATCAAGCAGTCTGTCAGGTACCAACTCTCCATCAAGCAGTCTGTCAGGTACCAACTCTCATCAAGCAGTCTGTCAGGTAGCAACTCTCATCAAGCAGTCTGTCAGGTACCAACTCTCCATCAAGTAGTCTGTCAGGTACCAACTCTCATCAAGTAGTCTGTCAGGTACCAACTCTCATCAATCAGTCTGTCAGGTAGCAACTCTCATCAAGCAGTCTGTCAGGTACCAACTCTCCATCAAGCAGTCTGTCAGGTACCAACTCTCATCAAGCAGTCTGTCAGGTACCAACTCTCATCAAGCAGTCTGTCAGGTACCAACTCTCATCAAGCAGTCTGTCAGGTACCAACTCTCATCAAGCAGTCTGTCAGGTACCAACTCTCCATCAAGCAGTCTGTCAGGTACCAACTCTCCATCAAGCAGTCTGTCAGGTACCAACTCTCCATCAAGCAGTCTGTCAGGTACCAACTCTCATCAAGCAGTCTGTCAGGTACCAACTCTCATCAAGCAGTCTGTCAGGTACCAACTCTCATCAAGCAGTCTGTCAGGTACCAACTCTCATCAAGCAGTCTGTCAGGTACCAACTCTCATCAAGCAGTCTGTCAGGTACCAACTCTCATCAAGCAGTCTGTCAGGTTGAACATTTCGAAACCGTCTATATTTGTGTTTGGCTTCCATTAAAAAAGAGGGACTTGTATAATATGAGATAAACAAATGTGTCTTGTCTTCCAATGAGCAGAGCGTCACATCAGTGTGTGTGTGTGTGTGTGTGTGTGTGTGTGTGTGTGTGTGTGTGTGTGTGTGTGTGTGTGTGTGTGTGTGTGTGTGTGTGTGTGTGTGTGTGTGTGTGCGTGTGTGTGTATGAGCAGCCTCAGTCACCAACATCTCTAAAAGCACATGAAAAATGTACAGAAGAGAACAAGAGAGGTTATGGGAGCAAGATCCCATAGAGACACAGGGTGAGGCTGTGACTGACACACCCCTGAGCCCTCTAATAAACTGCCCTCAACACTCTCTTTCTCTCTTTCTCTCAGTGTGAGTTCTGAAATGGCATGCTGAGCCAGATCCATCCACCCTTTGTTCCTTTCCTCCATTTCCTCTTGTTTCCACAAAGAGTGAAGTGGGACTAACCTATAATTCTCATGCTGCCCCCGGTGCCCTGTATGTGTGTGTGTGTGATCCCTATGTGTGTGTGCTCTATATTTGTGTGTGTGTGTGCACTATGTATGTGTGTGTGTGTTCCCTGTGTGTGTGTGTGTGTGTGTGTGTGTGTGTGTATGTGTGGTTGAGAGTAGCATGCAGAGGCATACGTATAGGCAGTTATTTGGTCTGACACCCTCTCCCACGGCCAATTCTCCTCTCCCTGTCTTCCTGCTGTAGCCTGATGGGTCTGGAACATGGTTCCTGTGTGTGGTGTCTGCCTCATTCTCCTCTCCCTGTCCTCCTGCTGTAGCTGGCCTGATGAGTCTAGAACATGGTTCCTCTGTGTGGTGTCTGCATCATTCTCCTCTCCCTGTCTTCCTGCTGTAGCCTGATGAGTCTAGAACATGGTTCCTCTGTGTGGTGTCTGCCTCATTCTCCTCTCCCTGTCCTCCTGCTGTAGCTGGCCTGATGAGTCTAGAACATGGTTCCTCTGTGTGGTGTCTGCATCATTCTCCTCTCCCTGTCTTCCTGCTGTAGCCTGATGAGTCTAGAACATGGTTCCTCTGTGTGGTGTCTGCCTCATTCTCCTCTCCCTGTCCTCCTGCTGTAGCTGGCCTGATGAGTCTAGAACATGGTTCCTCTGTGTGGTGTCTGCATCATTCTCCTCTCCCTGTCCTCCTGCTGTAGCCTGATGAGTCTAGAACATGGTTCCTCTGTGTGGTGTCTGCCTCATTCTCCTCTCCCTGTCCTCCTGCTGTAGCCTGATGAAACATAGCCATGTCCTTAGTGTTTCTTTGCCTCATCCTTTCTTCGTTGACAAACATAGTGGCTGTAAGATAAAGAGGGGTTGTTGAAATAGGTTGATAATAAACTGTCCCCCACTACCAGACTGTATCTATACGTCTGGATTTTTCTGAGATGGACATTATGTAGGTTCCTCATCTCATCTCTTCATTTGCTACTTTTTGTCTCTGTCTCTCTGTGTCTCTGTCTTTCTGTCTCTCTGTCTTTCTGTGTCTCTGTCTCTGTCTCTCTCTTTCTGTCTCTGTCTCTGTCTCTCTCTGTCTGTCTCTGTCTCTCTCTTTCTCGCTCCATCTCTCCCGCTCACTCTCCACGTACCTAAGTCAGGGACAGTTGATCCTCCACCCTCTCTTCTCCCTCCTCTATGCCCAGGCTTGGCCACTCTCATCCTGGCCACTGTCCATTCCCCAGTGGGTTAGCTTGGGGAGTCTGTGTGGATGGGTGATATGGCTCCCCTGGGCCTGGTCCAGGAGAGGCTGATCAGCGAGCTATTCAAGCCCACATGGGTGAGCATTCAATGGGCTCCAGCTCTGTGATCTCCTGGGCCCTGGCTTCATTCTGGCTCAGTTATGTAACGGAGGCTGATCAAAGCTGGGCCACAGTCATACTGACAGTGCAGTGGGAAGCTAGCATACAGCAAGAAACTGTGTGTGTGTGTGTGTGTGTGTGTGTGTGTGTGTGTGTGTGTGTGTGTGTGTGTGTGTGTGTGTGTGTGTGTGTGTGTGTGTGTGTGTGTGTGTGTGTGTGTGTGTGTGTGTGTGTGTGTGTGTGTGTGTGTGTGTGTGTGTGTGTGTGTGTGTGTAGTGCTCTGCTCTGCTCTCTCTCTGAGGGGTCCAGTGTAGTACTCTAATCTCTCTCTGAGGGGTCCAGTGTAGTGCTCTACTCTCTCTCTGAGGGGTCCAGTGTAGTGCTCTACTCTCTCTCTCTCTCTGAGGGGTCCAGTGTAGTGCTCTACTCTCTCTCTCTGAAGGGTCCAGTTTAGTGCTCTACTCTCTCTCTGAGGGGTCCAGTGTAGTGCTCTACTCTCTCTCTGAGGGGTCTAGTGTAGTGCTCTCTCTCTCTGAGGGGTCCAGTGTAGTGCTCTACTCTCTCTCTGAGGGGTCCAGTGTAGTGCTCTACTCTCTCTCTGAGTGGTCCAGTGTAGTGCTCTACTCTCTCTCTGAGGGGTCCAGTGTAGTGCTCTCTCTCTCTCTGAGGGGTCCAGTGTAGTGCTCTACTCTCTCTCTGAGGGGTCCAGTGCAGTGCTCTACTCTCTCTGAGTGGTCCAGTGTAGTGCTCTACTCTCTCTCTGAGGGGTCCAGTGCAGTGCTCTACTCTCTCTCTGAGGGGTCCAGTGTAGTGCTCTACAGTCTCTCTCTCTGAGGGGTCCAGTTTAGTGCTCTACTCTCTCTCTGAGGGGTCCAGTGTAGTGTTCTACTCTCTCTCTAAGGGGTCCAGTGTAGTGCTCTCTCTCTGAGGGGTCCAGTGTAGTGCTCTGCTCTCTCTCTCTGAGGGGTCCAGTGTAGTGCTCTACTCTCTCTGAGGGGTCCAGTGTAGTGCTCTACTCTCTCTGAGGGGTCCAGTGTAGTGCTCTACTCTCTCTCTGAGTGGTCCAGTGTAGTGCTCTACTCTCTCTCTGAGGGGTCCAGTGTAGTGCTCTACTCTCTCTCGGAGGGGTCCAGTGTAGTGCTCTACTCTCTCTCTGAGGGGTCCAGTGTAGTGCTCTACTCTCTCTCTGAGTGGTCCAGTGTAGTGCTCTACTCTCTCTCTGAGGGGTCCAGTGTAGTGCTCTACTCTCTCTCTCTCTGATGGGTCCAGTGTAGTGCTCTGCTCTCTCTCTCTCTCTATCACATAAAGAGCTGTTGAAAGACAAGAGGCTGTCCCAAAGGGCCAAACTGATCTAATAGCACAATAATGTATGAGTCAGTCCAAGCTATTTGTAACAACAAGGCTTGAAAGATCCGACCTCCTAAGTGGCAAGGCGATGGTCACATACACACTCTCAGCAGGATGTCAAAACACTGTTGAAAGCACATTATCACCTCCTCATATAATGGCAAAACACAGGGGACAGGTAGGAAACTGAGATGTTTATTGAGGTGAAATTATATTATCAAATGCAATGTACAAACTGAGTAAGAAATGTCATTATGAATGATTATTATAAAATAAGGATTAGGTCTTGTGAAGGTAGTATAGGAACAATGTAAGAATCTTGAACGGTAGACCAGACCTCTATGTGTGTGTTTGTAGTAGTCCAGGACAGGACATATCATTGTGACTCCTCTGGGATTCTACACTTCCTGTTCTTTAAATTTCTCCTGGCTAGTGTATCGCTGCAGTCTGACAAAGGGCCTGAAGTGTGTGTGTGTGTGTGTGTGTGTTTGTGTCTGTGAGTGGAGTGTGTCTGTGTTAGTTTGTGTTTGAGTGTGTGTCTGTGTGTGTGTGTGTGTGTGTGTGTGTGTGTGTGTGTGTGTGTGTGTGTGTGTGTGTGTGTGTGTGTGTGTGTGTGTGTGTGTGTGTGTGTGTGTGTGTATTTGTGTGTGTGTTTGTGTTTGTGTGTGTGTGCTTCAGTCTCCTACCGCACAAAGAGAATACCAGAGACTTCACCTGACAGAGGAGACAGACTCCACCTGACAGAAGAGACAGAGACTCCACCTGACAGAGGAGACAGACTCCACCTGACAGAAGAGACAGAGACTCCACCTGACAGAGGAGACAGGGACTACACCTGACAGAGGAGACAGGGACTCCACCTGACAGAGGAGACAGGGACTCCACCTGACAGATGAGCCAGATACTCCACCTGACAGAGGAGACAGACTTCACCTGACAGAGGAGACAGAGACTCCACCTGACAGAGGAGACAGAGACTCCACCTGACAGAGGAGACAGACTCCACCTGACAGAGGAGTCAGACTCCACCTGACAGAAGAGACAGAGACTCCACCTGACAGAGGAGACAGACTCCACCTGACAGAAGAGACAGAGACTCCACCTGACAGAGGAGACAGGGACTACACCTGACAGAGGAGACAGGGACTCCACCTGACAGAGGAGACAGGGACTCCACCTGACAGATGAGCCAGATACTCCACCTGACAGAGGAGACAGACTTCACCTGACAGAGGAGACAGAGACTCCACCTGACAGAGGAGACAGAGACTCCACCTGACAGAGGAGTCGGAGACTCCACCTGACAGAGGAGACAGACTCCACCTGACAGAGGAGACAGATACTCCACCTGACAGAGGAGACAGAGAATCCACCTGACAGAGGAGACAGGGACTCCACCTGACAGAGGAGACAGAGACTCCACCTGACAGAGAAGACAGAGACTCCACCTGACAGAGGAGACAGACTTCACCTGACAGAGGAGACAGAGACTTCACCTAACAGAGGAAACATAGACTCCACCTGACAGAGGAGACAGACTCCACCTGACAGAAGAGACAGAGACTCCACCTGACAGAGGAGACAGGGACTACACCTGACAGAGGAGACAGGGACTCCACCTGACAGAGGAGACAGGGACTCCACCTGACAGATGAGCCAGATACTCCACCTGACAGAGGAGACAGACTTCACCTGACAGAGGAGACAGAGACTCCACCTGACAGAGGAGACAGAGACTCCACCTGACAGAGGAGTCGGAGACTCCACCTGACAGAGGAGACAGACTCCACCTGACAGAGGAGACAGATACTCCACCTGACAGAGGAGACAGAGAATCCACCTGACAGAGGAGACAGGGACTCCACCTGACAGAGGAGACAGAGACTCCACCTGACAGAGAAGACAGAGACTCCACCTGACAGAGGAGACAGACTTCACCTGACAGAGAAGACAGAGACTCCACCTGACAGAGGAGACAGAGACTCCACCTGACAGAGGAGTCGGAGACTCCACCTGACAGAGGAGACAGATACTCCACCTGACAGAGGAGACAGAGAATCCACCTGACAGAGGAGACAGGGACTCCACCTGACAGAGGAGACAGATTCCACCTGACAGAGGAGACAGAGACTCCACCTGACAGAGGAGACAGACTTCACCTGACAGAGAAGACAGATACTCCAACTGACAGAGGAGACAAATTCCACCTGACAGAGGAGACAGAGACTCCACCTGACAGAGGAGACAGACTTCACCTGACAGAGAAGACAGATACTCCACCTGACAGAGGAGACAGATTCCACCTGACAGAGGAGACAGAGACTCCACCTGACAAAGAAGACAGAGACTCCACCTGACAGAGGTGACAGGGACTATACCTGACAGAGGAGACAGAGACTCCACCTGACAGAAGAAACAGAGACTCCACCTGACAGAGGAGACAGGGACTCCACCTGACAGAGGAGACAGATATTCCACCTGACAGAGGAGACAGACTCCACCTGACAGAGGAGACAGACTCCACCTGACAGAGGAGACAGATACTCCACCTGACAGAGGAGACAGACTTCACCTGACAGAGGAGTCGGAGACTCCACCTGACAGAGGAGACAGAGAATCCACCTGACAGAGGATACAGAGACTCCACCTGACAGAGGAGACAGAGAATCCACCTGACAGAGGATACAGACTTCACCTGACAGAGGAGACAGAGACTCCACCTGACAGAGGAGACAGACTCCACCTGACAGAGGATACAGACTTCACCTGACAGAGGAGACAGACTCCACCTGACAGAGGAGTCGGAGACTCCACCTGACAGAGGAGACAGACTCCACCTGACAGAGGAAACAGACTTCACCTGACAGAGGAGACAGACTCCACCTGACAGAGGAGACAGATACTCCACCTGACAGAGGAGACAGAGAATCCACCTGACAGAGGAGACAGAGACTCCACCTGACAGAGGAGACAGAGAATCCACCTGACAGTGGAGACAGAGACTCCACCTGACAGAGGAGACAGACTTCACCTGACAGAGGAGACAGCAACTCCACCTGACAGACTCCATCTGACTGAGTCTCTCCTCTCCATCCCCCCTCTTTTGAAACAGCCAGGTGTAGCTGGTATTAATATGAGTAACACAACACATCACCTCTCAATAGCATTCTTGACTATTTAGATGAGCTTTTGACTGATTATGGTTATACAGCCATGGTAAATCTAGCTGAAGCACAAAGCAACACAATGGAAATCTAATTAAGAACTGCTGAGTCCGTATCCTTCTCATTCTCCATTCATTCCACTGGGCTTTTCTGTCTGCAGTATACCAGGTGTGTGTGTGTGTGTGTGTGTGTGTGTGTGTGTGTGTGTGTGTGTGTGTGTGTGTGTGTGTGTGTGTGTGTGTGTGTGTGTGTGTGTGTGTGTGTGTGTGTGTGTGTGTGTGTGTCTGTGTGTGTGTGTGTGTGTGTGTGTGTGTGTGTGTGTCTGTCTGAAAGTCCCAGTCAAAGTTAAAGACTAAATGTGATCTGGACAGGGTTTGTGCTCTTTTTCTCCTTGCAGGGCAGGAGTAAATAAGTGATGCTAAGTGTTTGTGCCTGTGTGTTTGCGTGTTCACTTGCATGCCTTCGTGCACCTGTGTGTGCGTGTCTGTGTGTTACATTAAACCAGATTTGATCTGACATGGTTTACAGTACTTACAGTACTAAAGAGTCTCTGGTTGTACTGTAATCGAAGTGTGTGTGTGTGTGTTCTGGTGCGTGTTTTTAATGTCTTCAGCTCACCAAGTGTGAGTGAGAGAAAGCTACCTGACTAATTACTGTGTAGTTAGTTTCTGTTTCCAGCTCCTCTTCCCTCCTGCTGAGCATCATATGGTGCTGGCCAAGATTGACACACTTTTTGAATCATAATTAAACTCAGCGATCCCTGACAGGGTTTCTCTCTCTCTGCTTTATACACTCTCTCTCCTCTTTTCCCATCCCTCCTCACACCTCTGTCAGTCTTCCAACGTGTTGTTCAGGCTCTCACTCTGACATTTTCGAGAGAGAGGGAGAGAGAGAGAGAGAGAGAGAGGGAGAGAGAGACTAAGATAGAGAGAGAGAGAGACTGAGGGAGAGAGAGAGAGAGAGAGACTAAGGGAGAGAGAGAGAGAGAGAGAGAGAGAGAGAGAGAGGGAGAGAGAGAGACTAAGAGAGAGAGAGAGACTGAGTGAGAGACAGAGAGAGAGACTAAGGGAGTGAGAGAGAGAGAGAGAGGGAGGGAGATTTAGAGATAGACTCAGGGAGAGATAGACTAAAGGAGAGAGGAGAGAGAGTGAGAGAGAGGACAAATGAAGAACCCCAAGCCCAGCGGCTCTCACCCCCCCTGAGCACCCCCCCTGTCAGCCACCCTGATAGCCCTTCTGACAACCCCCCCACTCCCACTGAGGACAAACACAAGACACAGATTGTACTACTGATGGACTCAAATGGGAAATATGTAGAAGAAAAAAAAAACTTTTTCCCAAACACAGTGTGTCTAAACTCTGGTGTCCAAACACCCAGAGCGCCATAGACCTTCTGTCTGAGGCCAAACTAGGCTCACCCAGCCACATAATAATACACACAGGCACAAACGACCTGAGGGCCCAGCAGGAAAGAGTGGCCACAGCACTGAAGGGAGTGATTGAAAAGGCTTCTTCTACTTTCCCCAACGCACAAGTGGTTATCTCCACCCTGCTACCACGAAAAGACTTCCACCCTGCCACAATACAGCGGGTAAACGCAAGTATTTCCGTGACTGTGCCTCAAAACCAAACGTTTTCCTGGCCCACCACTCCACCCTGGACTTGAACAGCCTCTATGACCAGGTCCACCTCTACAAGGCAGCAGTGCCCATCTTTGCCCGAACTCTAAAGGACATCGCTCTCAAACGTATCCCCAACACTTCACACAGGAGCAACAGATCAATAGACACCCCACCCAGACCAGCGAGACACCCTCCCAGACCTGCAGGACCCCCCTCTGGACCTACACATAGAGGACCCACGCCAAGAGGAATTACATCCAGACCACCGCACACCCAGACACATCCACACCCCTACCCCAACCAATCAACACCCCCACGTCAATCATGCCCACACCCCATTTAGGCCCCCTCAGATCAGACCTATGCCACTCCTGCCCACCCCATGCACCCCACCCCCGCAAAGAGGGCCTCAACATGGAAGCCACACATACGCCCAGGTAGTGAGCGGGCAAACAGTCCCAACCCCCACTCTCACACTCGCCCAAGCCAATGGCATGTACCAGATGCTCAGCAGGCTCTGCTCACACTTACTGGCCTGAGGCCAAACCACGACCAACAAACATTGGACACTTTATGGAACAAAAAGCCTTTACTATTTCATCCTGGAATATCCAAGGCCTGAGGTCATCTGCCTTTGGCCTGAAGAGCAGAAACCCGGACTTCACCAAAGAAATCGGTAATACAGACATTGTCATCTTGCAAGAAACCTGGTATAGAGGAGACAGACCCACTGGATGCCCTCTAGGTTACAGAGAGCTGGTAGTCCCATCCACCAAACTACCAGGTGTGAAACAGGGAAGGGACTCAGGGGTATGCTAATTTGGTATAGAGCAGACCTAACTCACTCCATTAAATTAATCAAAACAGGAACATTCTACATTTGGCTAGAAATTCAAAAAGAAATTATCCTAACAGAGAAAAATGTCCTCCTGTGTGCTACCTATATCCCCCCACTAGAATCCCCATATTTTAATGAAGACAGCTTCTCCATCCTGGAGGGGAAATCAACCATTTCCAGGCCCAGGGACATGTACTAGTCTGTGGTGACCTAAATGCCAGAACCGGACAAGAACCTGACACCCTCAGCACACAGGGGGACAAACACCTGCCTGGAGGTGACAGCATCCCCTCCCCGTATGCCCCCTAGGCACAACTATGACAACATAACCAACAAAAACGGGTCACAACTCCTGCAGCTCTGTCGCACGCTGGGTATGTACATAGTCAATGGTAGGCTTCGAGGGGACTCCTATGGTAGGTACACCTATAGCTCATCTCTTGGCAGTAGTACTGTAGACTACTTTATCACTGACCTCAACCCAGAGTCTCTCAGAGCGTTCACAGTCAGCCCACTGACACCCCTATCAGACCACAGCAAAATCACAGTCTACCTAAACAGAGCAATACTCAATCATGAGGCATCAAAGCCAAAGGAACTGAGTAACATTAAGAAATGCTATAGATGGAAGGAATGCAGTTTGAAACCTACCAAAAAACAATTAGGCAACAACAAATTCAATCCCTTTTAGACAATTTCCTGGGTAAAACGTTCCACTGCAATAGTGAAGGTGTAAACTTGGCAGTAGAAAATCTTAACAGTATATTTGACCTCTCAGCTTCCCTATCAAATCTAAAAATCTCAAATAGAAAACCGAAGAAAATTAACAACAATGACAAATGGTTTGATGAAGAATGCAAAATTCTAAGAAAGAAATTGAGAAACCTGTCCAACCAAAAACATAGAGACCCGGAAAACCTGAGTCTACGCCTTCACTATGGTGAATCACTAAAACAATACAGAAATACACTACGGAAAAAGAAGGAACAGCATGTCAGAAATCAGCTCAATGTAATTGAAGAATCCATAGACTCTAACCACTTCTGGGAAAATTGGAAAACACTAAACAAACAACAACACGAAGAATTATCTATCCAAAATGGAGATGTATGGGTAAACCACTTCTCCAATCTTTTTGGCTCTATAACAAAGAATAAAGAGCAAAAACATATACATGATCAAATACAGATCTTAGAATCAACTATTAAAGACTACCAGAACCCACTGGATTCTCCAATAACATTGAATGAGTTACAGGACAAAATAAAAACCCTCCAACCCAAAAAGGCCTGTGGTGTTGATGGTATCCTCAATGAAATGATCAAATATACAGACAACAAATTCCAATTGGCTATACTAAAACTCTTTAACATCATCCTTAGCTCTGGCATCTTCCCCAATATTTGGAACCAAGGACTGATCACCCCAATCCACAAAAATGGAGACAAATTTGACCCCAATAACTACCGTGGAATATGCGTCAACAGTAACCTTGGGAAAATCCTCTGCATTATCATTAACAGCAGACTCGTACACTTCCTCAATGAAAACAATGTACTGAGCAAATGTCAAATTGGCTTTTTACCAAATTACCGTACAACAGACCATGTATTCACCCTGCACACCCTAATTGACAACCAAACAAACCAAAACAAAGGCAAAGTCTTCTCATGCTTTGTTGATTTCAAAAAAGCCTTCGACTCAATTTGGCATGAGGGTCTGCTATACAAACTGTTGGAAAGTGGTGTTGGGGGTAAAACATACGACATCATAAAATCCATGTACACAAACAACAAGTGTGCGGTTAAAATTGGCAAAAAACACACACATTTCTTCACACAGGGTCGTGGGGTTAGACAGGGATGCAGCTTAAGCCCCACCCTCTTCAACATATATATCAACGAACTGGCGCGGGCACTAGAAAAGTCTGCAGCACCCGGCCTCACCCTACTAGAATCTGAAGTCAAATGTCTGCTGTTTGCTGATGATCTGGTGCTTCTGTCACCAACCAAGGAGGGCCTACAGCAGCACCTAGATCTTATGCACAGATTCTGTCAGACCTGGGCCCTGACAGTAAATCTCAGTAAGACCAAAATAATGGTGTTCCAAAAAGGTCCAGTCACCAGGACCACAAATACAAATTCCATCTAGACACTGTTGCCCTAGAGCACACAAAAAACTATACATACCTTGGCCTAAACATCAGCGCCACAGGTAACTTCCACAAAGCTGTGAACGATCTGAGAGACAAGGCAAGAAGGGCATTCTATGCCATCAAAAGGAACATAAATTTCAACATACCAATTAGGATTTGGCTAAAAATACTTGAATCAGTCATAGAGCCCATTGCCCTTTATGGTTGTGAGGTCTGGGGTCCGCTCACCAACCAAGACTTCACAAAATGGGACAAACACCAAATTGAGACTCTGCACGCAGAATTCTGCAAAAATATCCTCAGTGTACAACGTAGAACACCAAATAATGCATGCAGAGCAGAATTAGGCCGATACCCACTAATTATCAAAATCCAGAAAAGAGCAGTTAAATTCTATAACCACCTAAAAGGAAGCGATTCCCAAACCTTCCACAACAAAGCCATCACCTACAGAGAGATGAACCTGGAGAAGAGTCCCCTAAGCAAGCTGGTCCTGGGGCTCTGTTCACAAACACACTCTACAGAGCCCCATGACAGCAGCACAATTAGACCCAACCAAATCATGAGAAAACAAAAAGATAATTACTTGACACACTGGCAAGAATTAACAAAAAAACAGAGCAAACTAGAATGCTATTTGGCCCTACACAGAGAGTACACAGCGGCAGAATACCTGACCACTGTGACTGACCCAAAATTAAGGAAAGCTTTGACTATGTACAGACTCAGCGAGCATAGCCTTGCTATTGAGAAAGGCCGACGTAGGCAGACATGGCTCTCAAGAGAAGACAGGCTATGTGCTCACTGCCCACAAAATGAGGTGGAAACTGAGCTGCACTTCCTAACCTCCTGCCCAATGTATGACCATATTAGAGAGACATATTTCCCTCAGATTACACAGATCCACAAAGAATTCGAAAACAAATCCAATTTTGAAAAACTCCCATATCTACTGGGTGAAATTCCACAGTGTGCCATCAGAGCAGCAAGATTTGTGACCTGTTGCCACGAGAAAAGGGCAACCAGTGAAGAACACGCACCATTGTAAATACAACACATATCTATGCTTATTTATTTTATCTTGTGTCCTTTACCATTTGCACATTGTAAAAACACTGTATATATATATATATATAATATGACATTTGTAATGTCTTTATTGTTTTGAAACTTCTGTATGTGTGATGTCTACTGTTATTTTTTATTGTTTATTTCACTTTATATATTATATACCTTACTTGCTTTGGCAATGTTAACACATGTTTCCCATGCCAATAAAGCCCCTTGAATTGAATTGAATTGAATTGAGAGGTCTTGTGTTTTGTTTTTCTTGGTTTGCTGTTTTTAAGCTTGTGTTGTCGGAGTTGAAATGTTGTCTGTTGCATCACACACACACAGTTGCATGCAAATACTTATCGAAAGTTTATCAAAATCCGTGAATGAGAGAGAGAGAGAGAGAGAGAGACTAAGAGAGAGAGAGAGAGAGAGGGAGAGAGACAGAGAAAAGAGAGAGACAGAGAGAGAGAGAGAGAGAGAGAGAGAGACTAAGAGAGAGAGAGAGACTGAGGGAGAGAGAGAGAGAGACTAAGGGAGAGAGAGAGAGAGAGAGAGAGAGAGAGAGAGGGAGAGAGACAGAGAAAGAGACAGAGAGAGACCGAGACAGAGAGAGAGAGACAGAGAGAGAGAGAGAGAGAGAGAGAGAGAGAGAGAGAGAGAGAGAGAGAGGTTTAGAGATGTGAAAGCATCAGCGAGACGTATCCAATTCAGTTTCATCAGAGTCCAACAGAACCTCATTTCATCCTCCAAACTGAGGTACAATGAGCATCAGAGCATTGGGCAGCAGTTTATTCTGGGCTCCTAGCAGACACTAGTTTGGAGGTGGTGTTTCACCAGCATTGCACTTTACATGGCTGCTTTTAGATTGACAGGGTTATAAATATCCAGAAATAGGGGAGATGGGATTAAGATGTCCAGAAATAGGGGAGATGGGTTTAAGACTGTGACTGTAATGACATTTTGTCAGTCGATTATTGTCATGCAAATGACTGCCGGTCTCAAGGTAATTAACAGTTAATTAACATAAACACATTTAGCATCTCTAGGCCTCTGTAACATCTACGTTTTATAAAAACACCTTCACAATTATCCATAATTTATTTTCGGTAGGTCTAATAGGATCCTTCTGTTTATAGTGGCAAGCATCACAACTATGTTTTCACACTTTCATACACGCTCGAGACAGGAATGAAGGCGAGAGAGGAGATGGAAACGCAAGGTGGTGAAACATTCTGTAGTTAAAGGTAATGTGTCAGCCTATTAATTATCTAAACATATTACTAGGCTATTCAAAATAAAATTGAAAATCACTATATTCTATAACGTAACAATCATCATTTTAATTACATTTTCATATTGGGCACATATACAGGCCTATGCCGATGCTGTCACACCCTGACCATAGTTTGCTTTGTATGTTTCTATGTTTTGGTGTTGGTCAGGGTGTGATCTGAGTGGGCATTCTATGTTGGATGTCTTGTTTGTCTATTTCTATGTCTGGCCTGATATGGTTCTCAATCAGAGGCAGGTGTTAGTCATTGTCTCTGATTGGGAACCATATTTAGGTAGCCTGGGTTTCACTGTGTGTTTGTGGGTGATTGTTCCTGTCTCTGTGTTTTCACCAGATAGGACTGTTTAGGTGTTTGTTCGTTCGTTTGTTAATTCATTGTTTTGTTAGTTATTTCATGTCTAGTTCCTTTTATTAAAGAACATGAATAACCGCCACCTGCATTTTGGTCCGCTTCTCCTTCACCAGAGGAAACCCCTTACAGATGCATCAGCTCTAATATGGTTGTGGATG
>NW_027010408.1:25000-32142 GCF_036934945.1 Oncorhynchus masou masou
AGAACACTATCCCCAGTACACAGAGAGGACAGCAGGCCCCAAGGTATATACACTATATATTTCCAAAAGTATGTGGACACCTGCATGTCAAATATCTCATTACAATATCATGGGCGTTGATGTGGAGTTGGTCCCCCCTTTGTTGCTATAAAACAGCCTGAACAAAACAAAAACGTCACAAAATGTCATCATAATATATGGCCAAACTGTTACGAACTGTTTAGTCTGGAAAGCAAGCAGACACCTTTAGACTGTTGACAACGGTTAGTTAAAGACTAAAAGTGATCTGGACAGGGTTTGTTTCTAGTAATCAAGGATACATCCGCAGGGCGGTAGTAAATAAGTGATGCTAAGTGTTTATTGGTGTGTGTGTGTGTGTGTGTGTGAGTGTGTGTGTGTGTGAGTGTGTGTGTGTGTGTGTGTGTGTGTGTGTGTGTGTGTGTGTGTGCGTTTGTGTGTGTGAGTGTGAGTGTGAGTGTGTGTGTGTGTGTGTGTGTGTGTGTGTGTGTGTTCACTTGCTTGCCTTCGTGCACCTGTGTGTGCGTGTCTGTGTGACATGGTTTACAGTACTTCTAAAGAGTCTCTGGTTGTACTGTAATGGAAGTGTGGCTGTGCAAACGTGTGTGTGTGTGTGTGTGTGTGTGTGTGTGTGTGTGTGTGTGTGTGTGTGTGTGTGTGTGTGTGTGTGTGTGTGTGTATGTGTGTGTGTGTGTATGTGTGTGCGTGTCTGTGTGACATGGTTTACAGTACTTCTAAAGAGTCTCTGGTTGTACTGTAATGGAAGTGTGGCTGTGCAAACGTGTGTGTGTGTGTGTGTGTGTGTGTGTGTGTGTGTGTGTGTGTGTGTGTGTGTGTGTGTGTGTGTGCTTGTGTTTCTAACATACAGTAAGAGAACAGCTGGTCAGGTACTCACGTCTCTTCTCCACCTTCCGTCTCCACTTTCTACCTCACGTCTCTTCTCCACCCTCTGTCTCCACTTTCTACCTCACGTCTCTTCTCCACCTTCCGTCTCCACTTTCTACCTCACGTCTCTTCTCCACCCTCTGTCTCCACTTTCTACCTCACGTCTCTTCTCCACCTTCCCTCTCCACTTTCTACCTCACGTCTCTTCTCCACCCTCTGTCTCCACTTTCTACCTCACGTCTCTTCTCCACCCTCTGTCTCCACTTTCTACCTCACGTCTCTTCTCCACCTTCTGTCCCCACTTTCTACCTCACGTCTCTTCTCCACCTTCCGTCTCCACTTTCTACCTCCGTCTCTTCTCCACCTTCCGTCTCCACTTTCTGCCCTCCGTCTCTTCTCCACCCTCTGTCTCCACTTTCTCCTTAACGTCTCTTCTCCACCCTCTGTCCCCACTTTCTACCTCACGTCTCTTCTCCACCCTCTGTCTCCACTTTCTACCTCACGTCTCTTCTCCACCTTCTGTCCCCACTTTCTACTTAAAGTCTCTTCTCCACCTTCCGTCTCCACTTTCTACCTCACGTCTCTTCTCCACCTTCCGTCTCCACTTTCTACCTCACGTCTCTTCTCCACCTTCCGTCTCCACTTTCTACCTCATGTCTCTTCTCCACCCTCTGTCCCCACTTTCTACCTCACGTCTCTTCTCCACCCTCTGTCTCCACTTTCTACCTCACGTCTCTTCTCCACCTTCTGCCCCCACTTTCTACTTAAAGTCTCTTCTCCACCCTCTGTCTCCACTTTCTACCTCACGTCTCTTCTCCACCTTCTGTCCCCACTTTCTACCTCACGTCTCTTCTCCACCTTCTGTCCCCACTTTCTACCTCACGTCTCTTCTCCACCTTCTGTCCCCACTTTCTACCTCACGTCTCTCTGCCATCAGCAACACTCCTACTACCGGATTTTTACTCAACACTCCCTCAGACTGACACCTGTCAATCAAACCTGCAATGCAACATAACAGAGACATGCTTCCTTACCTGGTCTCATGAAAATACATTAAAACCAGACGGTGGAATTCCAGCTTAGTGACAAACAGCCTGAGAATCAGCAGCTCAGTTAAAATACTGTGGCCTCCCTCCATCTCCCCCAGACAAAGCATCTGCTGAGCCTGAACTGCTGGTCTGGGAAGATGGAGGGGAAGGAAGACACACACACACACTGTACACTTATTCCCTCCACATCCACCTAGCTCAGATCTGGGTTAAATCCCCTAATTCCCTTTGTCCCCGATTCCTGTCTGGGCTGAGAGGGAGTAGCTTAGCTGTCTTAGTGGCTGCATTCCAAACAGGCTTTGGGTTGTTCACTACTGTAATACCACCCAGAGGCCCCTACTGCAACAATAACCAGGGCATTTTTGGGGGGTTAAGGAATTTCCACCATCCGATAATGATTAATAACAACTTTATTTTCATGACTTGAATTAACAGATTTTGGAGACAATGAAAATAACATAGTTCTCAAAATTCACAGAAAAATATATAATACTAGAATATTATAATACTACAACACTCCAATACTACAATACTATAATACTACAATACTATAATACTATAATACTACAATACTATAATACTATAATACTACAATACTGTAATACTGTAATACTACAATACTGTAATACTGCAATACTGTATTACTGCAATGCTACAATACCATGATGCTGTAATACTACAATTGTCATGAATCCCGCTTCCTGAGTCTGTGTTTGCCTGTGTTTCTGTCCTGGAGTGTGTTTCCGGTGTCCTGAACGCACCCTGTCTGGTTGCCGGGCGAATTAGCTTGTTGGGAGATCGATGTTCACCCGCACCTGTATCCCATCAGTAATCTGCACACCTGTCCTGATCATCACCTCTCCCCTTCAAAAGCTCTGACCTGACATCCATTCCCTGCCGGATCGTTAGCAATGAACAGTATGTCGTGCCATAGTATCAGCCTCAAGTTAGATAGAATTTGTTTTGTTGTTTTTTACGTATTGCTTGCCTTAAACTTACCTCCATTTGTTCTGTCTTCAGTTACTCACCCGGATCATTTACCCCATTCCCGCCTGGTCGTCGGAGAATTCCGCTACCCCATTGGATCCACCTATTTACTCCCATCAACTCACCACCGCTGCCCGCTACGCCACCTGGATATATCTACCCATTCATATTCACTTGCAAATAAATACTCACCTTCTTCCTACTCTCCTTGTCCTGGTCTGCTTCTGGGTTCGATTTTGAAAGAACGTGACAACAATACTCTAATACTCTAAAACTCTAATACTACAATACTACAATACTCTAATACTACAATATTCTAATATAATTATCTGCCGAAATTGTTGCAACCCCTTTTACTAGCCTGTTCAACCTCTCTTTGTATTGTCTGAGATCCCCAAAGATTGGAATGCTGCCGCGGTCATCTCACTGTTCAAAGGGGGAGATACTCTAGACCCAAACTGTTACAGACATATATCCGTCCTGCCTTGCCTTTTTTCATCCTGCAAAAACATGCCATGCGATTGTTTGAGGACGGCACCCAACATCAAAAAATGTTTCCACCGGCACAGGTTTCATACATTCACATTTAACAATAAAATATTAAATTACTTTTTGAAAAACTTCCTCTGATTTGTCATCCAAAGGGTCCCAGCGATAACATGTAGTGTTGTTTTGTTAGATAAATCCTTCTTTATATCCCAAAAAGTCTGTTTAGTTGGCACCATCTATTTGAGAAATCCACTCGTTCAACTTTCAGAGAAAGGAATTGGAAAGTCTACCCCTAAACTTTTTCAACAAGTCAAAATATGTTTTTATTTACTCCTCAGATACCCTAAAATGTAATCAAACTATACTATAAATTATAACAGGTACTAACACATGTATTTAATACATTAATTAATCAATAATAATAAATTAATAAATACTATCAAATTTTAGCAGGTGCGTAATGTCTTTGTGGCGCACACAAACACAAATTTCCAAGACTGTGTCCCTCTACTAAAACTGTTAGTTCCAGTTAGTTTTTGAAGTTACAAGCCTTGAACATAGACTGCTGAAACCCTGTGGTAATCAGAGGAATTGCATCAAGGGAGCTATTTCTCAATATGACCTTTCTCTTGAATTTGGTTTTTCATTGGATTTTCTCCTACCATATCTTTTGTATTATATTATCCTACATTATTTTAACATTTCTATAAACCTCAAAGTGTGTTCTTTCCAATGGTACCAATGATATGCATATCCTGGCTTCAGGGCCAGAGCAACAGGCAGTTTACTTTGGGCACATCATTCAGACAGGAAGTGGAGAAAAAAGGGGCCTCACCCTAAGAAGATAAAATATGGTTTTGGAAGACAGGCTTCTTGCTACTGTTCTGTTTTTTAATTATTACTCTGAATCTGGATAAGGCCAGATAAACTCTACTGTGTTTCCACTAACACTATTTTACCCGAAACGGCCAGGCACTAACCCAAAAGGGCCTGGCACTAACCCAAAAGGGCCTGGCACTAACCATAAAGGGCCAGGCACTAACCATAAAGGGCCAGGCACTAACCATAAAGGGCCAGGCACTAACCATAAAGGGCCTGGCACTAACCCAAAAGGGCCTGGCACTAACCCAAAAGGGCCTGGCACTAACCATAAAGGGCCAGGCACTAACCATAAAGGGCCAGGCACTAACCATAAAGGGCCAGGCACTAACCATAAAGGGCCAGGCACTAACCATAAAGGGCCAGGCACTAACCCAAAAGGGCCTGGCACTAACCATAAAGGGCCAGGCACTAACCATAAAGGGCCAGGCACTAACCATAAAGGGCCAGGCACTAACCATAAAGGGCCAGGCACTAACCATAAAGGGCCAGGCACTAACCATAGAGGGCCAGGCACTAACCCAAAAGGGCCTGGCACTAACCATAAAGGGCCAGGCACTAACCATAAAGGGCCTGGCACTAACCCAAAAGGGCCAGGCACTAACCATAAAGGGCCAGGCACTAACCATAAAGGGCCAGGCACTAACCATAAAGGGCCAGGCACTAACCATAAAGGGCCAGGCACTAACCATAAAGGGCCTGGCACTAACCATAAAGGGCCTGGCACTAACCATAAAGGGCCTGGCACTAACCATAAAGGGCCTGGCACTAACCATAAGGGCCAGGCACTAACCCTAAAGGGCCAGGCACTAACCATAAGGGCCAGGCACTAACCATAGAGGGCCAGGCACTAACCATAAAGGGCCAGGCACTAACCATAAAGGGCCAGGCACTAACCATAAAGGGCCAGGCACTAACCATAGAGGGCCAGGCACTAACCATAAAGGGCCAGGCACTAACCATAGAGGGCCAGGCACTAACCCGAAAGGGCCTGGCACTAACCATAAAGGGCCAGGCACTAACCATAGAGGGCCAGGCACTAACCCAAAAGGGCCTGGCACTAACCATAAAGGGCCAGGCACTAACCATAGAGGGCCAGGCACTAACCATAGAGGGCCAGGCACTAACCCAAAAGGGCCTGGCACTAACCATAAAGGGCCAGGCACTAACCATAAAGGGCCAGGCACTAACCATAAAGGGCCTGGCACTAACCATAAAGGGCCAGGCACTAACCATAGAGGGCCAGGCACTAACCATAAAGGGCCAGGCACTAACCATAAAGGGCCTGGCACTAACCCAAAAGGGCCTGGCACTAACCATAAAGGGCCTGGCACTAACCATAAAGGGCCAGGCACTAACCCAAAAGGGCCTGGCACTAACCATAAAGGGCCAGGCACTAACCATAAAGGGCCAGGCACTAACCATAAAGGGCCAGGCACTAACCATAAAGGGCCAGGCACTAACCATAAAGGGCCAGGCACTAACCATAAAGGGCCTGGCACTAACCATAAAGGGCCAGGCACTAACCATAAAGGGCCAGGCACTAACCATAAAGGGCCAGGCACTAACCATAAAGGGCCAGGCACTAACCATAAAGGGCCAGGCACTAACCATAAAGGGCCAGGCACTAACCATAAAGGGCCTGGCACTAACCATAAAGGTCCAGGCACTAACCATAAAGGGCCAGGCACTAACCATAAAGGGCCAGGCACTAACCCAAAAGGGCCTGGCACTAACCATAAAGGGCCAGGCACTAACCATAAAGGGCCAGGCACTAACCATAAAGGTCCAGGCACTAACCATAAAGGGCCAGGCACTAACCATAAAGGTCAGGCACTAACCATAAAGGGCCAGGCACTAACCATAAAGGGCCAGGCACTAACCATAAAGGTCCAGGCACTAACCATAAAGGGCCAGGCACTAACCATAAAGGGCCTGGCACTAACCATAAAGGGCCAGGCACTAACCATAAAGGGCCTGGCACTAACCATAAAGGTCCAGGCACTAACCATAAAGGGCCAGGCACTAACCATAAAGGGCCAGGCACTAACCCAAAAGGGCCTGGCACTAACCATAAAGGGCCAGGCACTAACCATAAAGGGCCAGGCACTAACCATAAAGGTCCAGGCACTAACCATAAAGGGCCAGGCACTAACCATAAAGGTCCAGGCACTAACCATAAAGGGCCAGGCACTAACCATAAAGGGCCAGGCACTAACCATAAAGGTCCAGGCACTAACCATAAAGGGCCAGGCACTAACCATAAAGGGCCAGGCACTAACCCAAAAGGGCCTGGCACTAACCATAAGGGCCAGGCACTAACCATAAAGGGCCAGGCACTAACCATAAAGGGCCTGGCACTAACCATAAAGGGCCAGGCACTAACCATAGAGGGCCAGGCACTAACCCAAAAGGGCCTGGCACTAACCATAAAGGGCCAGGCACTAACCATAAAGGGCCAGGCACTAACCATAGAGGGCCAGGCACTAACCCAAAAGGGCCTGGCACTAACCATAAAGGGCCAGGCACTAACCATAAAGGGCCAGGCACTAACCCGAAAGGGCCTGGCACTAACCATAAAGGGCCAGGCACTAACCATAAAGGGCCAGGCACTAACCATAGAGGGCCAGGCACTAACCCAAAAGGGCCTGGCACTAACCATAAAGGGCCAGGCACTAACCATAAAGGGCCAGGCACTAACCCGAAAGGGCCAGGCACTAACCCTAAAGGTCCAGGCACTAACCATAAAGGGCCAGGCACTAACCATAAAGGGGGCCAGGCACTAACCATAAAGGGCCAGGCACTAACCCGAAAGGGCCTGGCACTAACCATAAA
>NW_027010409.1:0-32139 GCF_036934945.1 Oncorhynchus masou masou
GAGAGAGGCAGAGCAGAGAGAGAGACATAGCAGAGAGAGAGGCAGAGCACAGAGAGAGAGACATAGCAGAGAGAGGCAGAGCAGAGAGAGAGACATAGCAGAGAGAGAGGCAGAGCAGAGAGAGAGAGAGCTCTACAGGTGCTACATCATGGCCCGGAGCATTAATGTTGAAGTTTTTGTTGCAGGCTGCCATGTACAGGGAGATTAACTTGATGGGGCTTCTGCCAGCCTTCATTCCAGAGAATTCGTTCCAGGGCCTTCCTCCCAGACTCTTCATTCCAGAGTCTTCCTCCCAGAGCCTTCCTCTTTCCAGAGTCTCTCCTCCCAGAGCCTTCCTCCCAGAGCCTTCCTCCCAGAGCTTCATTCCTCCCCAGAGCCTTCCTCCCAGAGTCTTCCTTCCAGAGTCTTCCTCCCAGAGCCTTCCTCCCAGAGCCTTCCTCCCCAGAGTCTTCCTTCCAGAGTCTTCCTCCCAGAGTCTTCCTTCCTAGAGCCTTTCCCAGAGCCTCTCCAGAGCCTTCCTCTTCATTCC
Organism: Oncorhynchus masou masou; assembly: GCF_036934945.1. Classification (NCBI taxonomy): domain Eukaryota; kingdom Metazoa; phylum Chordata; class Actinopteri; order Salmoniformes; family Salmonidae; genus Oncorhynchus; species Oncorhynchus masou. The sequence goes on from NW_027010409.1 coordinate 530, forward strand.
AGAGTCTTCCTCCCAGAGCCTTCCTCCCAGAGCCTTTCTCCTAGAGCCTTCCTTCCAGAGTCTTCCTCCCAGAGTCTTCCTCCCAGAGCCTTCCTTCCAGAGCCTTCCTCCCAGAGCCTTCCTCCCAGAGCCTTGCTCCCAGAGTCTTCCTTCCAAGTCTTCCTCCCAGAGCCTTTCTCCTAGAGCCTTCCTCCCAGAAGCCTTCCTCCCAGAGCCTTCCTTCCAGAGCTTTCCTCCCAGGCCAACAGTACAGTACTAATCTGGTCATCCCCAATCCTCTCCTCTAGTAACAGCCTTCAACTCATGTCACTAAATCCCCCCATATCTCACTCCCAGGCCCCAGACTCTTGTGTTCAACAATGCCCTCTTAGGCAGCTCCTTGGATTTCAGCTCAGAACTAGGTTACCACCACTGTCTGCCTGTATATGTGTCTGTCTGTGGATGTACAGGGGAGAACAAGTGACTGATACACTGGCGATTGTGAAGGTTTTCCTACAAAGCATGTAGAGGTCTGTAATTTCTATCATAGGTAGAGTTCAACTGTGAGAGACAGAATCTAAATCCAGAAAATCACATTGTATGATTTTTAAGTAATTAATTTGCATTTTATTGCATGACATAAGTATTTGATCACCTACCAACCAGTAAGAATTCCGGCTCTCACAGACCTGTTAGTTTTCGTTAAGAAGCCCTCCTGTTCTCCACTCATAGTAATAACTGCACCTGTTTGAACTCGTTACCTGTATAAAAGACACCTGTCCACACACTCAATCAAACAGGCTTCAACCTCCCCACAATGGCCAAGACCAGAGAGCTGTGTAAGGACATCAGGGATAAAAGGCTGGGATGGGCAACAGGACAATAGGCAAGCAGCTTGGTGAAGGCAACAACTGTTGGCGCAAAAATTAGAAAATGGAAGAAGTTCAAGATTTACATTTAAGACATTTACATTTAAGTCATTTAGCAGACGCTCTTATCCAGAGCGACTTACAAATTGGTGAATTCACCTTCTGACATCCAGTGGAACAGCCACTTTACAATAGTGCATCTAAATCATTTAAGGGTGGGAAGGAAGGATTACTTATCCTATCCTAGGTATTTCTTGAAGAGGTGGAGTTTCAGGTGTCTCCGGAAGGTGGTGATTGACTCCGCTGTCCTGGCGTCGTGAGGGAGTTTGTTCCCACCATTGGGGGGCCAGAGCAGCGAACAGTTTTGACTGGGCTGAGCGGGAACTGTAACTTCCTCAGTGGTAGGGAGGCGAGCAGGCCAGAGGTGGATGAACGCAGTGCCCTTGTTTGGGTGTAGGGCCTGATCAGAGCCTGGAGGTACTGCGGTGCGTTCCCCTCACAGCTCCGTAGGCAAGCACCATGGTCTTGTAGCGGAGCGAGCTTCAACTGGAAGCCAGTGGAGAGAGCGGAGGAGCGGGGTGACGTGAGAGAACTTGGGAAGGTTGAACACCAGACGGGCTGCGGCGTTCTGGATGAGTTGTAGAGGTTTAATGGCACAGGCAGGGGAGCCCAGCCAACAGCGAGTTGCAGTAATCCAGACGGGAGATGACAAGTGCCTGGATTAGGACCTGCGCCGCTTCCTGTGTGAGGCAGGGTCGTACTCTGCGGATGTTGTAGAGCATGAACCTACAGGAACGGGCCACCGCCATGATGTTGGTTGAGAAATCGACAGGGTGTTGTCCAGGATCACGCCAAGGTTCTTAGCGCTCTGGGAGGAGGACACAATGGAGTTGTCAACCGTGATGGTATGGTAGATCATGGAATGGGCAGTCCTTCCCCGGGAGGAAGAGCAGCTCCGTCTTGCCGAGGTTCAGCTTGAGGTGGTGATCCGTCATCCACACTGATATGTCTGCCAGACATGCAGAGATGCGATTCGGGCCACCTGGTCATCAGAAGGGGGAAAGGAAGATTAATTGTGTGTCGTCTGCATAGCAATGATAGGAGAGACCATGTGAGGTTATGACAGAGCCAAGTGACTTGGTGTATAGCGAGAATAGGAGAGGGCCTAGAACAGAGCCCTGGGGGACACCAGTGGTGAGAGCGCGTGGCGAGGAGACAGATTCTGCGCCACGCCACCTGGTAGGAGCAACCTGTCAGGTAGGACGCAATCCAAGCGTGGGCCGCACCGGAGATGCCCAACTCGGAGAGGGTGGAGAGGAGGATCTGATGGTTCACAGTATCGAAGGCAGCCGATAGGTCTAGAAGGATGAGAGCAGAGGAGAGAGAGTTAGCTTTAGCAGTGCGGAGCGCCTCCGTGATACAGAGAAGAGCAGTCTCAGTTGAATGACTAGTCTTGAAACCTGACTGATTTGGATCAAGAAGGTCATTCTGAGAGAGATAGCGGGAGAGCTGGCCAAGGATGGCACGTTCAAGAGTTTTGGAGAGAAAAGAAAGAAGGGATACTGGTCTGTAGTTGTTGACATCGGAGGGATCGAGTGTAGGTTTTTTCAGAAGGGGTGCAACTCTCGCTCTCTTGAAGACGGAAGGGACGTAGCCAGCGGTCAGGGATGAGTTGATGAGCGAGGTGAGGTAAGGGAGAAGGTCTCCGGAAATGGTCTGGAGAAGAGAGGAGGGGATAGGGTCAAGCGGGCAGGTTGTTGGGCGGCCGGCCGTCACAAGAAGCGAGATTTCATCTGGAGAGAGAGGGAGAAAGAGGTCAGAGCACAGGTAGGGCAGTGTGAGCAGAACCAGCGGTGTCGTTTGACTTAGCAAACGAGGATCGGATGTCGTCGACCTTCTTTTCAAATGGTTGACGAAGTCATCTGCAGAGAGGGAGGAGGGGGGGGGGGGAGGATTCAGGAGGGAGGAGAAGGTGGCAAAGAGCTTCCTAGGGTTAGAGGCAGATGCTTGGAATTTAGAGTGGTAGAAAGTGGCTTTAGCAGCAGAGACAGAGGAGGAATATGTAGAGAGGAGGGAGTGAAAGGATGCCAGGTCCGGGAGGCGAGTTTTCCTCCATTTCCGCTCGGCTGCCCGGAGCTCTGTTCTGTGAGCCCGCAATGAGTCGTCGAGCCACGGAGCGGGAGGGGAGGACCGAGGCGGCCTGGAGGATAGGGGGACATAGAGAGTCAAAGGATGCAGAAAGGGAAGAGAGGAGGGTTGAGGAGGCAGAATCAGGAGATAGGTTGGAGAAGGTATGAGCAGAGGGAAGAGATGATAGGATGGAAGAGGAGAGAGTAGCCGGGGGAGAGAGAGCGAAGGTTGGGACGGCGCGATACCATCCGAGTAGGGGCAGTGTGGGAAGTGTTGGATGAGAGCGAGAGGGAAAAGGATACAAGGTAGTGGTCGGAGACTTGGAGGGAGTTGCAATGAGGTTAGTGGAAGAACAGCATCTAGTAAAGATGAGGTCGAGCGTATTGCCTGCCTTGTGAGTAGGGGGGAAGGTGAGAAGGTGAGGTCAAAAGAGGAGAGGAGTGGAAAGAAGGAGGCAGAGAGGAATGAGTCAAAGGTAGACGTGGGGGGAGGTTAAAGTCGCCCAGGACTGTGAGAGGTGAGCCGTCCTCAGGAAAGGAGCTTATCAAGGCATCAAGCTCATTGATGAACTCTCCGAGGGAACCTGGAGGGCGATAAATGATAAGGATGTTAAGCTTGAAAGGGCTGGTAACTGTGACAGCATGGAATTCAAAGGAGGCGATAGACAGATGGGTAAGGGGAGAAAGAGAGAATGACCACTTGGGAGAGATGAGGATCCCGGTGCCACCACCCCGCTGACCAGAAGCTCTCGGGGTGTGCGAGAACACGTGGGCGGACGAAGAGAGAGCAGTAGGAGTAGCAGTGTTATCTGTGGTGATCCATGTTTCCGTCAGTGCCAAGAAGTCGAGGACTGGAGGGAGGCATAGGCTGAGATGAACTCTGCCTTGTTGGCCGCAGATCGGCAGTTCCAGAGGCTACCGGAGACCTGGAACTCACGTGGGTCGTGCGCGCTGGGACCACCAGATTAGGGTGGCCGCGGCCACGCGGTGTGGAGCGTTTGTATGGTCTGTGCAGAGAGGAGAGAACAGGGATAGATAGACACATAGTTGACAGGCTACAGAAGAGGCTACGCTAATGCAAAGGAGATTGGAATGACAAGTGGACTACACGTCTCGAATGTTCAGAAAGTTAAGCTTACGTAGCAAGAATCTTATTGACTAAAATGATTGAAATGATACAGTACTGCTGGAGTAGGCTAGCTGGCAGTGGCTGCGATGTTGACACTACACTAATCAAGTCGTTCCGTCGAGTGTAATAGTTTCTACAGTGCTGCTATTCGGGGCTAGCTGGCTAGCTAGCAGTGTTGATTGCGTTACGTTACGTTAAAAGAACGACAATAGCTGGCTAGCTAACCTAGAAAATCGCTGTTGACTACACAATTGTCTTAGACACAAAGACGGCTATGTAGCTAGCTAGCTACGATCAAACAAATCAAACCGTTGTACTGTAATAGTTTCTGACTGTTTATCAACCTCGGTCTGCGGCTCCATGCAAGATCTCACCTCGTGGGGCATCAATGATCATGAGGAAGGTGAGGGATCATCCCAGAACTACACGGCAGGACCTGGTCAATGACCTGAAGAGAGCTGGGACCACAGTCTCAAAGAAAACCATTAATAACACACTACGCCATCATGGATTAAAATCCTGCAGCGCACGCAAGGTCCCCCTGCTCAAGCTAGCGCATGTCCAGGCCCGTCTGAAGTTTGCCAATGACCATCTGGATAATCCAGAGGAGGAATGGGAGAAGGTCATGTGGTCTGATGAGACCAAAATAGAGCTTTTAGTCTAAACTCCATTGGCCTTGTTTGGAGGAAGAAGAAGGATGACTACAACCCCAAGAACACCATCCCACCCGTGAAGCATGGTGGTGGAAACATCTTTGGGGATGCTTTTCTGCAAAGGGGACAGGACAACTGCACCGTATTGAGGGGAGGATGGATGGGGCCATGTATCGTGAGATCTTGGCCAACAACCTCCTTCCCCAGTAAGAGCATTGAAGATGAGTCGTGGCTGGGTCTTCCAGCATGACAATGACCCAAAACACACAGCCAGGGCAACTAAGGAGTGGCTCCGTAAGAAGCATCTCAAGGTCCTGGAATGGCCTAGCCAGTCTCAGACCTGAACCCAATAGAAAATCTTTGGAGGGAGCTGAAAGTCCGTATTGCCCAGCGACAGCCCCGAAACCTGAAGGATCTGGAGAAGGTCTGTATGGAGGAGTGGGCCAAAATCCCTGCTGCAGTGTGTGCAAACCTGGTCAAGGACTACAGGAAACGTATGATCTCTGTAATTGCAAACAAAGGTTTCTTTACCAAATATTAAGTTTTGCTTTTCTGATGTATCAAATACTTACAGTGGGGCAAAAAGTATTTAGTCAGCCACCAATTGTGCAAGTTCTCCCACTTAAAAAGATGAGAGGCCTGTAAATTTTCATCATAGGTACACTTCAACTATGACAGACAAAATGAGGAAAAAAAAAATCCAGAAAATCACATTGTAGGATTTTTAACCTCTTGATACTCCCATCCCGGAACCGGGATCGTGAATCCGGGATCGTGAATATCGTGAACCATAGCAAATCACTAATTTGTGTAAGAGTATTGCAAGCTAGCTTAGCATTTTGAGTAGCATTTAGCAAGCAACATTTTCACAAAAACCAGATAACCAAATAAATAAAATAATTTACCTTTGAAGAGCTTCGGATGTTTTCAATCAGGAGACTCTGTTACATAGCAAATGTTCAGTTTTTCCTGAAAGAATCTTTGTGTAGGAGAAATCGCTCCGTTTTGTACATCACATTTGGTACCGGAACGAACCGAAAATTCAGTCACCAAAACGTCAAACTTTTTCCGAATTAACTCCATAATATCGACCGAAACATGGCAAACGTTGTTTAGAATCAATCCTCAAGGTGTTTTTTCACATATCTCTTCATTGATATGCAGTTCGTGGAAGCCTGCTTTCCCCTCAGAATCGCATGGAAAAATACCAGCAGCTGAAAAAGACGCACCAATTTTGACGGAGGACACCGCGCGGACACCTGGAAAATGTAGTCTCTTATGGTCAATCTTCCAATGATATGCCTACAAATACGTCACAATGCTGCAGACACCTTGGGGAAACGACAGAAAGGGCAGGCTCATTCCTCTCGCATTCACAGCCATATAAGGAGACAATGGAAAACAGAGCCTCAAAAATCCTGCTGGTTTCTGGTTGCCGTTTCATCTTGGTTTTGCCTGTAGCTCCCGTTCTAGGGCACACACAGACAATATCTTTGCAGTTCTGGACACGTCAGAGTGTTTTCTTTCGAAAGCTATCAATTATATGCATAGTCGAGCATCTTTTTGTGACAAAATATCTTGTTTAAAACAGGAACGTTTTTCATCCAAAAAATGCAATAGCGCCCCCAGAGTTTCAAGAGGTTAATGAATTTATTTGAAAATTATGGTGGAAAAAAAGTATTTGGTCACCTACAAACAAGCAAGATTTCTGTCTTTGTCTGGTTCTGACCTTTTTTCCTTTGTTTTGTCTTTATTTAGTATGGTCAGGGCGTGAGTTGGGTGGGCAGTCTATGTTTGTTTTGTCTTTATTTAGTATGGTCAGGGCGTTTGGGTGGGCAGTCTATGTTTGTTTGTTCTATATTTTGGGTATTTCTATGTTTCGGCCTAGCATGGTTCTCAATCAGAGGCAGATGTCATTAGTTGTCTCTGATTGAGAATCATACTTAGGTAGCCTGGGTTTCACTGTGTGTTTGTGGGTGATTGTTCCTGTCTCTGTGTTTGCACCAGATAGGACTGTTAGGGTTTTCACATTTCTTGTTTTTGTCGTCAGTTGTTCGTGTGTACATTTACGTATTAAAAAGAACCATGAACACTTACCACGCCGCATATTGGTACTCTGATCCTTTTCGCCTCCCCTCTTCGGAAGAAGAGGAGGAAATCCCTTGCAGGCTTTCACAGACCTGTAACTTCTTCTTTAAGAGGCTCCTCTGTCTTCCACTCGTTACCTGTATTAATGGCACCTGTTTGAACTTGTTATCAGTATAAAATACACCTGTCCACAATCTCAAACAGTCACACTCCAAACTCCACATTGAATTACTTAAAAATCATACAATGTGATTTTCTGGATTTTGTTTTAGATTCCGTCTCTCACAGTTGAAGTGTACCTATGTTAAAAATTACAGACCTCTACATGCTTTGTAAGTAGGAAAACATGCAAAATCGGAAGTGTAACAAATACTTGTTCTCCCCACTGTCTGTCTGTCTGCCATAGACTGGCCACTCTGTTCCTGCCATAGACAGAGACGGGTCACTCTGTTCCTGCCATAGACAGAGACGGGTCACTCTGTTCCTGCCATAGACAGAGACTGGTCACTCTGTTCCTGCCATAGACAGAGACTGGTCACTCTGTTCCTGCCAGAGACAGAGACTGGTCACTCTGTTCCTGCCAGAGACAGAGACGGGTCACTCTGTTCCTGCCATAGACAGAGACTGGTCACTCTGATCCTGCCATAGACAGAGACTGGTCACTCTGTTCCTGCCAGAGACAGAGACGGGTCACTCTGTTCCTGCCAGAGACAGAGACGGGTCACTCTGTTCCTGCCAGAGACAGAGACGGGTCACTCTGTTCCTGCCAGAGACAGAGACGGTCATTCTGTTCCTGCCAGAGACAGAGACGGGTCACTCTGTTCCTGCCAGAGACAGAGACGGGTCACTCTGTTCCTGCCAGAGACGGGTCACTCTGTTCCTGCCATAGACAGAGACTGGTCACTCTGTTCCTGCCATAGACAGAGACGGGTCACTCTGTTCCTGCCATAGACAGAGACGGGTCCTCTGTTCCTGCCATAGACAGAGACTGGTCACTCTGTTCCTGCCAGAGACAGAGACAGGTCACTCTGTTCCTGCCAGAGACAGAGACGGGGTCTCTGTTCCTGCAGAGACGGGTCACTCTGTTCCTGCCTCTGACAGAGACTGGTCACTCTGTTCCTGCCATAGACAGAGACGGGTCACTCTGTTCCTGCCATAGACAGAGACGGGTCCTCTGTTCCTGCCATAGACTCTCGGGTCACTCTGTTCCTGCCATAGACAGAGACGGGTCACTCTGTTCCTGCCAGAGACGGGTCACTCTGTTCCTGCCATAGACAGAGACGGGTCACTCTGTTCCTGCCAGAGACCAGCCACTCTGTTCCTGCCATAGACAGAACGGGTCACTCTGTTCCTGATAGACAGAGACGGGTCACTCTGTTCCTGCCATAGACAGAGACGGGTCACTCTGTTCCTGCCATAGACAGAGACTGATCCAGGGTAATAGGACCCCCTCTAAAGTCTAACTGACTGCACTCTCTCTCTCTCTGTCTCTCTGTCTCTCTGTCTCTCTCTCTCTCTCTCTCTCTGTCTCTCTGTCTCTCTCTCTCTCTCTCTCTCTCTCTGTCTCTCTGTCTCTCTGTCTCTCTGTCTCTCTCTCTCTCTCTCTCTCTGTCTCTCTCTCTCTCTCTCGCTCTCTCGCTCAGCTCTCTCTCTCTCTCTCTCTCCAGTCCAGTCTTCATATCTAATTTGAATGCTAATTAATTTGATCAGTTCATAAACTATAGATCAACCTCACGTCACATTGTTTCACCTCAGGAAGTAGAGTCCCATGTTTGAAGTCCTCTCCTTCATTACAGACCAGATGACCTCTCTAATAGTCCTCTCCTTCATTACAGACCAGATGACCTCTCTAATAGTCCTCTCCTTCATTACAGACCAGATGACCTCTCTAATAGTCCTCTCCTTCATTACAGACCAGATGACCTCTCTAGTAGTCCTCCTTCATTACAGACCAGATGACCTCTCTAATAGTCCTCTTTCATTACAGACCAGATGACCTCTCTAATAGTCCTCTCCTTCATTACAGACCAGATGAACTCTCTAATAGTCCCTCTCCTTCATTACAGACCAGATGACCTCTCTAATAGTCCTCTCCTTCATTACAGACCAGATGACCTCTCTAATAGTCCTCTCTTCCATTACAGACCAGATGACCTCTCTGATAGTCCTCTTTCATTACAGACCAGATGACCTCTCTAATAGTCCTCTTTCATTACAGACCAGATGACCTCTCTGATAGTCCTCTTTCATTACAGACCAGATGACCTCTCTAGTAGTCCTCTCCTTCATTACAGACCAGATGACCTCTCTAATAGTCCTCTCCTTCATTACAGACCAGATGACCTCTCTAATAGTCCTCTTTCATTACAGACCAGATGACCTCTCTGATAGTCCTCTCTTCCATTACAGACCAGATGACCTCTCTGATAGTCCTCTCCTTCATTACAGACCATATGACCTCTCTAATAGTCATCTCTTTCATTACAGACCAGATGACCTCTCTCTAATAGTCCTCTCCTTCATTACAGACCAGATGACCTCTCTGATAGTCCTCTCCTTCATTACAGACCAGATGACCTCTCTGATAGTCCTCTCCTTCATTACAGACCAGATGACCTCTCTATAGTCCTCTCCTTCATTACAGACCAGATGACCTCTCTAATAGTCCTCTCCTTCATTACAGACCAGATGACCTCTCTAATAGTCCTCTCCTTCATTACAGACCAGATGACCTCTCTAATAGTCCTCTCTTTCATTACAGACCAGATGACCTCTCAATAGTCCTCTCCTTCATTACAGACCAGATGACCTCTAATAGTCCTCTCCTTCATTACAGACCAGATGACCTCTCTGATAGTCCTCTCTTTCATTACAGACCAGATGACCTCTCTAGTAGTCCTCTCCTTCATTAGAGACCAGATGACCTCTCTGATAGTCCTCTCCTTCATTACAGACCAGATGACCTCTCTAATAGTCCTCTCCTTCATTACAGACCAGATGACCTCTCTAATAGTCCTCTCCTTCATTACAGACCAGATGACCTCTCTAATAGTCCTCTCCTTCATTACAGACCAGATGACCTCTCTAATAGTCCTCTCTTCCAATACAGACCAGATGACCTCTCTAATAGTCCTCTCCTTCATTACAGACCAGATGACCTCTCTAATAGTCCTCTCTTTCATTACAGACCAGATGACCTCTCTGATAGTCCTCTCCTTCATTACAGACCAGATGACCTCTCTAATAGTCCTCTCTTTCATTACAGACCAGATGACCTCTCTATAGTCCTCTCCTTCATTACAGACCAGATGACCTCTCTAATAGTCCTCTCCTTCATTACAGACCAGATGACCTCTCTAATAGTCCTCTCCTTCATTACAGACCAGATGACCTCTCTAATAGTCCTCTCCTTCATTACAGACCAGATGACCTCTCTAATAGTCCTCTCCTTCATTACAGACCAGATGACCTCTCTGATAGTCCTCTCCTTCATTACAGACCAGATGACCTCTCTAATAGTCCTCTCCTTCATTACAGACCAGATGACCTCTCTAATAGTCCTCTCCTTCATTACAGACCAGATGACCTCTCTAATAGTCCTCTCCTTCATTACAGACCAGATGACCTCTCTAATAGTCCTCTCCTTCATTACAGACCAGATGACCTCTCTAATAGTCCTCTCCTTCATTACAGACCAGATGACCTCTCTAATAGTCCTCTCCTTCATTACAGACCAGATGACCTCTCTAATAGTCCTCTCCTTCATTACAGACCAGATGACCTCTCTAGTAGTCCTCTCCTTCATTACAGACCAGATGACCTCTCTGATAGTCCTCTCTTTCATTACAGACCAGATGACCTCTCTAGTAGTCCTCTCTTTCACCATCTCATTGCTTGTTGCCATCAGGAGGTTTTTATCTTCCTTCATGCTCCTGTTTTCTATCTTTCTTGTTTTCTTTCTTGCGATGGCTTGTCTTTCTCTGGTGTTCCCCAGAGGAGCGTCTTCAGAACTGACAACTCTCACTTCTTTCATTGTGTTCTTTGTCTTGTTTTTCATTGTTCTAAAAAGAAAACGTTGCATTAAGTCATTGGGTAGTATGTATTGTCTTTACACAGACAGACAGACAGACATTGGTAGTATGTAGTATCTTTACACAGACCTTCACAGAGACAGACGGGCAGAGGAGATTCATAAATCACTTAAATTAAATATATGAATATATTCATTCTTTACAAAGCGAAACAAGTGTTTGAGTTGTTTCCCTAACATAGCATCCAACATGAATGAAGACGGATTCAAAGTAAGGTATTACATATAAGCAGCTTCTCAAGATGTTAAAGGCTGTTGTGGCAGACGGCAGGGAGTGGTGAGGGGAGTGGTTATTGAGGGGAGATATCTGGCAGCCCGCTGGCTCCACCCCCGGGCCTTATATGGACTTCCTTCCCCAACGAGGCAAGGCTCTGATTCGTTAAGCCAGGGAGTGCTTGGGGATAAATGAGGAAGCAGCCTGCACAAAGGGGCGGAGTAAGAGGGGACCAAGAGCGTTATGAAGAGTGGGGAGAGGCGAGAACAACAGCGGTGTGATTACCCATTGTGACCTGGACTGATGGACTACCCCCTCTTGTGTACCAGACCGGATTGGCTGAGGACCCGAGTGTGAGGACTACCCCTGGAGAACGGAACGGACAACGAGAACGGCTTGTGGACTGTGAAGTCATTAGTGAATTCCCCCTTCTTCCCCAGTGTACCAAAATCCCTATTAAACTCCCCATTTGCATTCTAGTTGCTACCGGTGCAGCGTTTTGGTATTGAACTAGGTGCTATGGAAACCCCAGACCCCTGAGCCTGCTACACTATATTCTGTTATTTGTCTATTTTCACAAGCTGTTGTTCCTAATACAAAAACAGAATAAAGAATCTGTCTATTTACTGCTATTTTTCTTGACAAAGTGACTTTTATATTTTCAAAGGATAAAGAGTCAATATCCTTTTCATACTACATAATAAGAGTTCAACCTTTCTCCCTTGCTCATTGGTCACTCCAGAACAACACCGCCACAGAGAGCATCATCTTCAGAGACCTCCCCTTTCTCCTAATACCATTATCTCTGCCTCCTTTACGTCCAGGGGCGTAAAGTCATTTGGTGTCCTTTGTTCTCAATAATTGTGGGAAGACTTCAGGGTAAGTATTGGCCTACTACGTGATGCAGAGTTATATAGTCGGGCGTCACGTCACTCCTCACATAACACCAATCAAACGGAGGTAAGTGGTGGTGAGGTATTTCCTGACGCCATGTGGGCCTCTGACAATACTAGCAGCGGATAGTTTTGGTTTGTGTTTTGATGGACAGACTGGGGTTCTTTTGTCTCTGCATACTTCCAGATGACACTCACGGCCTGCCAGCTGCTCTGGCAGCCTCTCTCTGTTTTGTCCTGACCGTGGTAATTCAGCTGCATTGTTTCTCTGCCTCATTGAAGCAGTTTGTAAAGAAAACCTCTGCACCCCGTCACCCAGTTTTACAGAGTATTTATTCAAACTGTATGCAAGCCACTGCACTTCTACCATCAGAAACAAATGAACAAGCTGATTAATAAACAGTTAATTGTATCCCGTAATTCTCATGCAGATGAGGCCTCAAGTACAGGAGTCCCTGATCTTCAATTATTAAAATACATAAACAAACATAAATATAAATATAAATAAACAACACTATAGAAAAACAGTGTGGAACTCAGTGGATAGTTAATAATTAAGGAACATTTAATTTGTGACAAACAAAGTAAAGATACACAAGGTGTCTCCAAGGAAACAATAAGGTTGAATTAAACTGGAAAACTTATACAGATTTAACTGCAGAAGACCAATTTTGTGGTTAAAGCCATGCAATTAAATCAAACCCCATTATGAGGAAAGATCTGGTTGCATGGGAACAATTCGATATAACGTTACTGAATATATACTCTGCATTACTGTACGTAGGAAAAACAGTTAAAGATATTGGCTTCCAATTCATTCCTGGAGAGAAACAAAAACAAATCTAACTGTGAATTGAACTTGAGTACTGCAAGCTTCACAAAATGAACTAAATTATGCTGTTTTACAAAAATGAAAGTTTCGGGTGAAATCCTGTAATGATATATCCCATGCTGTGCTAGTGGTGCCTTCCCAGTGTTAGTGGAACAGTTCTGCCAAGTCTTCCCCTGTGGGAATACTGAGCATGACTCATCCACTTCCCCCAATACACAATTATATTACTTTAACCGTTATCTACAGGGCTTTAGCAAAAACAAAACGGTCTTAGAGAATGTTTTGAACCAAATACAATGCTTTTTGTTTTAGATGTATTTAAGACCAATTTTATTATTAATCAAAAATTCTGATACTGACTATAACTCCTTAGGAACTGGCTTTGGGTGCTGACATCAGCATACATAGTCATTGTAGTTTTGTGTAAGACCAATGGCAAATCATTTGTAGAAATAAAAAAATTGAGAAAAGTAACGGCCCAAGGCAACTGCCCTGGGGGACACCGCACTGTACTCATCTGACACATTCCCCTGTATACTGTATGTAACAGTCCCCTGTATACTGTATGTAACAGCCCCCTGTATACTGTATGTAACAGCCCCCTGTATACTGTATGTAACAGCCCCCTGTATACTGTATGTAACAGCCCCCTGTATACTGTATGTAACAGCCCCCTGTATACTGTATGTAACAGTCCCCTGTATACTGTATGTAACAGCCCCCTGTATACTGTATGTAACAGCCCCTGTATACTGTATGTAACAGTCCCCTGTATACTGTATGTAACAGCCCCTGTATACTGTATGTAAAAGCCCCCTGTATACTGTATGTAACAGCCCCCTGTATACTGTATGTAACAGCCCCCTGTATACTGTATGTAACAGCCCCTGTATACTGTATGTAACAGCCCCCTGTATACTGTATGTAACAGCCCCCTGTATACTGTATGTAACAGCCCCCTGTATACTGTATGTAACAGCCCCTGTATGTAACAGTCCCTGTATACTGTATGTAACACTGTATGTAACAGCCCCTGTATACTGTATGTAACAGCCCCTGTATACTGTATGTAACAGCCCCCTGTATACTGTATGTAACAGCCCCCTGTATACTGTATGTAACAGCCCACTGTATACTGTATGTAACAGCCCCCTGTATATGTAACAGTCCCTGTATACTGTATGTAACAGCCCCCTGTATACTGTATGTAACAGCTGTATGTAACCCCTGTATACTGTATGTAACAGCCCCCTGTATACTGTATGTAACAGCCCCCTGTATACTGTATGTAACAGCCCCTGTATACTGTATGTAACAGTCCCCCCTGTATACTGTATGTAACAGTCCCCTGTATACTGTATGTAACAGCCCCCTGTATACCCCTGTATACTGTATGTAACAGCCCCCTGTATACTGTATGTAACAGCCCCCTGTATACTGTATGTAACAGCCCCCTGTATGTAACAGCCCCTGTATACTGTATGTAACAGCCCACTGTATACTGTATGTATGTAACAGTAACCCCCTGTATACTGTATGTAACAGCCCCTGTATACTGTATGTAACAGCCCCCTGTAAGTAGCCCCTGTATATGTAACTGTATGTAAGAGTCCCCCTGTATGTAACAGCCCCCTGTATACTGTATGTAACAGTCCCTGTATACTGTATGTAACAGCCCCCTGTATGTAACAGCCCCCTGTATACTGTATGTAACAGCCCCCTGTATACTGTATGTAACAGCCCCTGTATACTGTATATGTAACAGCCCCATACTGTATACTGTATGTAACAGCCCCTGTATGTAACAGTCCCCTGTATACTGTATGTATGTAACAGCCCCTGTATACTGTATGTAACAGCCCCCTGTATACTGTATGTAACAGCCCCCTGTATACTGTATGTAACAGCCCCTGTATACTGTATGTAACAGCCCCCTGTATACTGTATGTAACAGCCCCCTGTATACTGTATGTAACAGCCCCCTGTATACTGTATGTAACAGCCCCCTGTATACTGTATGTAACAGCCCCCTGTATACTGTATGTAACAGCCCCCTGTATATGTAACAGCCCCCTGTATACTGTATGTAACAGCCCACTGTATACTGTATGTACTGTATGTAAACAGCCCCCTGTATACTGTATGTAACAGCCCCCTGTATATGTAACAGCCCCAGTCCCCTGTATACTGTATGTAACAGCCCCCTGTATAGCCCCCTGTATACTGTATAACAGCCCCTGTAACAGCCCCCTGTATACAGCCCCCTGTATGTATGTAACAGCCCCTGTATACTGTATGTAACAGCCCCCTGTATGTACTGTATGTATGTGACAGCCCCTGTATACTGTAACATGTAACTGTATGCCCCCTGTATACTGTATGTAACAGCCCCCTGTATACATGTAACATGTATACAGCCCCCTGTATACTGTATGTAACAGCCCCTGTATACTGTATGTATGTAACAGTAACAGCCCCTGTATACTGTATGTATGTAACAGCCCCGTATACTGTATGTAACAGCCCCCTGTATACTGTATGTAACAGCCCCTGTATACCCCTGTATGTAACACGTGGGTATGTAACAGCCCCTGTATACTGTATGTAACAGCCCCCTGTATACTGTATGTAACAGCCCCTGTATACTGTATGTAACAGCCCCCTGTATACTGTATGTACACATAATGTATGTAAAAGCCCCTGTATGTAAGAGTCCCCTGTATACTGTATGTAACAGCCCCCTGTATACTGTATGTAACAGCCCCTGTATACTATATGTAACAGTATACTGTATGTAACAGCCCCCTGTATACTGTATGTAATAGCCCCCTGTATACTGTATGTAACAGTCCACACTGTATACTGTATGTAACAGCCCCTGTATACTGTATGTGCTGTATGTAACTGTATGTAACAGCCCTGTATGTCTGTATACTGTATGTAACAGCCCCCTGTATACTGTATGTAGTCCCTGTATACTGTATGTAACAGCCCCTGTATACTGTATGTAACAGCCCCCTGTATACTGTATGTAACAGTCCCTGTATACTGTATGTAACAGTCCCCTGCATACTGTATGTAACAGCCCCCTGTATACTGTATGTAAAAGCCCCCTGTATACTGTATGTAACAGCCCCCTGTATACTGTATGTAACAGCCCCCTGTATGTAACAACAGCCCCCTGTATACTGTATGGACAGCCCCCTGTATACTGTATGTAACAGCCCCCTGTATACTGTATGTAACAGCCCCTGTATACTGTATGTAACAGCCCCTGTATACTGTATGTAACAGCCCCCTGTATGTAACAGTCCCCTGTATACTGTATGTAACAGTCCCTGTATACTGTATGTAACAGCCCCCTGTATACTGTATGTAACAGTCCGTATACGTAGTAACAGCCCCCTGTATACTGTATGTAAAAGCCCCCTGTATACTGTATACAGGGGACTGTCCCGCTGACGTACAGGGGCTGTTATACGGGGGCTGTTACGCCACGGTATACGGGGCTGTTGCATACGGTATACGGGGGCTGTTAGCGGTAGCCGCAGGGGCTGTTACGCTACGGGGGCTGTTACATACGGTGCGGGGACCTGTTCGGGGGCTGTTACATACGGTATACGGTGGGTATTATACGATACGGGGGGCTGTTACATACGGTATACGGGGGGCTTTGATTACGCCCGTATACAGGGGGCTATTACATACGACGCTGCAGAGGGCTGTTACATACGGTATACGTGGGTGATTACATACGGTATACGGGGGCTGTTATACGGTAGCTGCAGGGCTTTGTTACGCCCTGGTATGCGGGGGGCTGTTACATACGGTATACGGGGGCCCGCATACATTGCGGGGGCTGTGCGCCCTGGGGCTGTTGCCTGTGTACGGGGGCTGATACATACGACAGCTGCAGGGAATACGCGTATACAGGGCTGGTGCTACGGTATACGGGGGACTGTTGCCACGGGGGCTGACCCATACGGCCTGCAGTGGGCTGTTACAGTATACGGTATACGGGAATGATACGGTATACGGGGGGCTGTTATACGGTATACGGGGGCTGTTATACGGTATACGGGGGGCTATTATACGGTATACGGGGGCTGTTACGCTGCAGTATGCAGGGACTGTTACATACGGTAACGCAGGGGCTGATTACATACGGTAGCTGCAGGGGCTGACCCTGCGGCGGGGATGCCCTGGGGCTACATACATTTATGCGGGCTGATGCCCACGGTGCAGGGGGGCTGTGCTGTGCTGGGGGCTGATACATACGGTAATACGGGGGCTGTTACATACGGTAATACCCGGAGGGCTGTTACATACGGTATGCAGTGAACGTTACATACATTGTACGGGGCTGTTATACGGTATACAGGGGGCTGTTATACGGTAGTACCAGGGGCCTGATACATACGATATGCAGGGGGCTGTTACGCTACGGTAGTACGGGGGGCTGTTAGCTGTGCTGCAGGGGGCTGTTCATTACATGCAGTATCTGGGGGCTGTTCACATGCGGGCTCTGAGAGGGCTGTTAGCGTATACGGGGACGGTTACGCTGCAGGGCTGTTACGCTACGGTATACGGCGGGGACTGATACGCCATGCAGGGGGCTGTTACGGTAGCGCGGGGGCTGTTATACGGTATGCAGGGGACTGTTACAGCGGTATGCAGGGGACTGTGCAGCTACGGGGGGCTGTTATACGGTATACGGGGGCTGTTACATACGGTAATACGGGGGCTGTTATACGGCGGGGGGCTGTTTGCCCGCGTACGGGGGCTGTCGCATACGGTATACGGGGGCTGTTACGCTACAGGGCTGTTAGCCACGGTATGCAGGGGGCTGACCTTGTGCCTGCAGGGCTTTGCAGGGCTGTTACATACGTATACGGGGACTGTTAGCCCACGGTTGCTGCAGGGCTGATTTGCCGGTATACCGGGCTGTTATACAGTATACGGACCGTACGCTACGGTATACAGGGGGCTGTGCAGGGGCTGTTATACGGTATACGGGGGGCTGTTACATACGTACGGGGACTGTTACGCAGGGCTGTTACATACGGTGCTGCAGTGGGCTGTGCATACACGGTACAGGGGACTGTTACATACGGTGCAGAGTATTATACAGCAGGGCTGTTACATACGGTAATACGGGGACTGTTACATACGACAGCACGGGGACTGTGGGGCTGTGCATACGGTAGCACGGGGCTGTTAGCATATATACGGTACGGGGGGCTGTTATACGGTAGCGCAGGGGGCTACGGTATGCAGGGGGCTGTCACATACGGCTGCGGGGGCTGTTACGGGGCTGTTGCTTCACGGTGTTATTACGGTATACGGTATACGGGCTGTTATACGGTATGCAGGGGACTGTTACGCTACGGTAGCTGCGGGGGCTGTTACATACGCCTGCAGGGGGCTGTTACATACGTATACGGGGACTGTTGCCGGGGGCTGTTATACGGTAGCTGCAGGGCTGTGCATACGGTATACGGGGCTGTTGCTTGTGCTGGGGGCTGTTATACGGTAGCTGCAGGGGGCTGTTAGCGGTAGCCGCAGGGACTGATTACGCCCGTATACGAAGTGTGTCGGATGAGAGAGTACGATGCGGTGTCAGTGCACGGGCGTACACTTTTCTCAATTTTATTTCTACAAATGGTGCCGTGTCTTACACAAAGCTACGTGATGTATGCTGATGTCAGTAAACCGGTTCCTGGGAGTTATTAGTCAGTATCAGGAAGTACGATTAGCTAAATGCATCTAAAACAAGCATTGTATTTGGTTCAAAAATACGGCTCTAAGACCCCTTTTTTGATTTTTGCTCAAAACCTAGATAACGGTCAAAACTGAATATAATTATTAACTGATGACAGAAATTGAGATGAGTCATGCTCAATATTCCCACGAAGTAACAGAACTGTTCCACTAACAGGAAGGCTAGCACAGCATGGGACGGGATTTCACCTGAAAATCATTTTTATAAAACAACATAATTTAGTTCATTTTGTGAAACTACAACTACTCCAAGTTCAATTCACAGTTAAATTTGTTTTGTTTCTCTCAGGAAATAGTGGAAGCCAATATCTTTGGCTGTTTTTTCCGTGCAATAATGCAAATTATATATTCGTAGCGTTATATCGAATTGTTCCCGTGCAGCCAGATCTTTCACTTCATAATGGGGTTTATTTAATTGCATGGCTTTAACCACAAGAGTCTTCTGCAATTAAATCTGTATAAGGGTTTTCCGGATTTGGCTCGGCCTTATTTGTTTCCTTGGGGCTTACCTTGTGCTTATCTTTTACTTTTGTTGTCACAAATTAAATGTTCTTAATTATTAACTATCACTGAGTTCACACTGTTTTCTATAGTATTGTTTATTTATATTTATATTTATGTTTGTTTATGTATTTAATAATTGAAGATCGAGACTCCTACACTTGAGCCTCATCTGCATGAGTGCGGATACAATTAACTGTTTATTAATCAGCTTGTTCATTATTTCTGATAATAGAAATGCAGTGGCTTACCCAATTTGAATAATACTCTGTAAAGCTGGGTGGCGAAAGATGGCAAACTTTACAAACTGCTTCAATGAACGGAAAATTTAATGCAACAATTGCGATTTCAAACAAAAACAGAGAGAGCTGCCAGAGTAACTGGCAGAGCCGTGAAGTTATCATCTGGAGAGTAATGCGAGACAAAAGAACCCCGGCTCCTCTGTAATCCATCCAAAACACAAAACCCAAAACATCGTACTAGTGTGTCAGAGGCCTAAAACTACCACTTTACCCTCCGTTTGATGATGTGAGGGTGGCGTGGCGGGCCGAGGCTCTGCATCACATGTAGACAACCTTGCCCTGAGTCTTTCCCGCAATTTGTGAAACAAAGGACGCAAATGACTTTCGCCCCTGGACGTAGAGGCAGAGATAATGGTATTTAGGGAGAAGAAATGCAGATGATAAGCATAACGATATTATTCGGAACCATATTGAAGGATTGAACTCTTGTATATGTATGAAAAGGATATTGACTCTTTATCACTTTGAAAATATAAAAATCACTTTGTCAAAAAAGAAAAGATAGCAGTAAATAGACAGATTCTTTTATTCTATTTTTGTATTAGAACGAGCAGCTATGAAAATAGACAAATAATAAAGGATATAGTGTAACGAGCTCGATCTAGTTTCCATAGCACCTAGTTCAATGCCAAGCATCGTCAGAAAGAGTTTAATAGGGTTTTGGTACACTGAGAAGAAGAGGGAATACAATGACATGCAGTCACAAGCCAAATTGATGCGTTCCGTTCTCAGGGAGTAGGGAGATCTCACCTTCCAGTCAGCCAATCGGTCTGTACACAAGACATCCCGCGTCCAGGTAATGGGTAATCGATCTCGCTCTCCCCATAACTCATAACGCTCTTGGTCCCCTCTTCCCCCTTCACCCACGAGCTGCTCTCCTTTATCCCCAAGCATCCTGGCTAGCAGTCCGACCTTGCCTCACGAAGGAAATCCATAAGGCGGGGAGTAGCGAGGAAAACATGAATATCTCCCCTCAATAACCGCTTTCCTTTCACCCTTCCCTGCCCAAAAGTCTGCCACAACGGCCTTGCTATCTTGAGAAGCTATGTAAATACCTTACTTTAATCTTCATTCATGTTAATGCTATGTTAGGGAAACAACTCAAACACTTGTTTAAAAACTTTGTAAAGAGTGAGATATATTCATATATTTAATTTAAGTGATTTATATGAATCTCCTCTGCCCGTCTGTCTCTGTGAAGATAAATTGTAAGGCTACACATACACTGCAATGTCTGTCTGGCTCTGTCTGTGTAAGCAATACATACTACCCAATGCGACTTTAATCTAGCGTTTCTTTATAATGAAAAACAAGACAAAAAACACAATGAAAGAGGAAATTGAGTTGTCGGATTCTGAAGAACGCCCTGAGGGAACCAGAGAAGACGAAAACCATGCAAATAAAGAGAAGATAGAAAACAGAGGCATGAAGGAAGACCAAATCTGGTCTATAATGAGAGAAAAGGAGGGCTATCAGAGAGGTCATCTGGTCTGTAATGAGGAGGAGGACTACTAGAGAATTCGTGGGAGAGGATATTAAGAGGGTCATCTGGTCTGTAATGAAGAAGTAGAAGGTCATCACAGTCTGTAATGAAGGAGAGGATATTAGAGAGGTCATCTGGTCTGTAATGAAGGAGGATATTAGAGAGAGATAAATGCGGTACTGTAATGAGGAGAAGGAGGACTATTAGAAGATCATCTGTCTGCTGTGAGAGGACTATTAGAGAGGTCGTCTGTGAGAGGACTATTAGAGGAAGGTCATCACTGGTGTAATGAAGGAGAGGACTATTAGAGAAGATTAAATGCAGTCTGTAGTGAAGGAGAGGACTATTAGAGAGATAAATGCAGTCTGCTTAATGAAGGAGGAGACTATTAAGAAGATAAATCTGGTCTTGTAATGAAGGAGAGGACTATTAGAGGAATCATCTGGTCTGTAATGAGGATAGGACTATTAGAGAGGTGTCTGGTCTGTAATGAAGGAGAGGGCAATGAAGGTCATCTGATGCCCTAACAATTGAAGGAGGACTATTAGGGAGGTCATCTGGTCTTAATGAAGGAGGACTATCAGAGAGGGCATCTGGTGCAAGATGAAGGAGACTATTAGAGAGATAAATGATACTTTAGAAATGAAGGAGGACTATTAGAAATTAAATCTGGTCTGTATTTGGAAGGATTATTAGAATCTGGTGCAAATGAAAGGAGGAGGACTATTAAGGGCCATCTGGTCTGTAATGAGGAGGACTGCAGAGGTCATCTGGTCTAATAAAGGAGGAGGATATTAGAGAGGTCATCTATTGAAGGAGAGGACTATCAGAAAGAGAGGTCATCTGAAGAAGGAGAGGACTACTAGAAAATGTCTGTAATGAAGAGAGGACTATCAGAGGTCATCTGGTCTGTAATGAGGAGGAGGGAAGAGATAAACGGTCTGTAATGAGGAGGGACTATCAGGAGGTCATCTGGTCTGTGAAGGAGGAGAGGTCATCTGATGTAATGAAAGGACTACTAGAGGTCATCTGGTCTGTAATGAAGGAGAGGACGCTATTAGAGAAGGTCATCTGGTCTGAATGAAGGAGAGGACTACTAGAAGAGGTCATCTGGTCTGTAATGAAAGGAGGTTTATCAGAGGTCGTCTGGTGTAATGAAGGAGAGGACTACCCCAGAGAGGTCGTCTGTAATGAAGGAGAACTGAAGATCATCTGGTCTGTAATGAAAGAGATGACTATTAGAGAGGTCATATGATGCTGTAATGAAGGAGGACTATCGAGAGGTCTCTGGTCTGTAATGGAAAGGAGGACTATCAGAGAGGTCGTCTGTCTGGGAGAAATGAGGACTATTAGAAGAGAGATAAATGCAGTCTGCTTATTAGAGAGGTCATCTGTCTATGAGGGGAAGGAGACTACTAGAGGAAGGTCATCACAGTCTGTAATGAAGGGGACTATCAGAATGCTGAAGGGACTATTAGAGAGGTCATCTGGTCTGCCAACGAAGAGCAGAGAGGTCATCTGGTCTGCTAATGGAAGAGGAGGACTATTAGAGATGTCTGAGTAATGAAGGAGAGGACTATTAGAGAGAGGTCATCTGATAAAGGAGAGGACTATTAGAAGAGTTCATCTGGTCTATAATGAAGGAGAGGACTATTAGAAAGGTCATCTGGTCTGTAATGAAAAGAGAGGATTTAGAAAATCTGGTATAATGAAGAGAGAACTACTAAGTCTGGTCTGTAATGAAAGGAGAACTATTAGAGAAGGTCATCTGTCTGTAATGAAAAGGAAGGAGACTATTAGAGAGGTCATCTGGTCTGCTAATGAAGGAAAGACTATTAGAGGTCATCTGGTCTATGAAAGGAGGACTAAAAACATGGGACTCTACTCACAATTGAAAATTTTTAATAACGTTCGGTGAGGTTGTTTTATAGTTTATGAACTGATCAAATTAATTAGCATTCAAGTAGGGAACAAGACTGGAGAAAAGAGGAGAAGAGCGAGAGAGAAGAGCGAGGAGGAGAGAGACAGAGAGAGAGAGAGAGAGAGACAGAGACAGAGAGACAGAGAGGGTGAGAGAGAAGGAGAGGAGAGGAGGAGACAGAGAGAGGAGAGGAGAGGAGAGGAGGAGAAGACAGAGAAGGAACAGAGAGACAGAGGAAGGGAAATACTGTCAGGCTGCACAGAGGTCTATTACCTGGATCAGTCTGTCTATGGCAGGAGCAGAGTGACCATCCTCTGCGTGACCGGTCTGTCTATGGCGGGCAGGCCCTCTATGCATGGCGTGGCCCGTCTGTCTCTGGCAGAGACAGAGTGACCGTCTCTGTCCCAAACAGTGACCCGGCTCTGGCAGGCTAGAGTGAACCCGTGATCTCCAGCTATGGCAGGAACAGAGTGACCGTCTCTATGAGCAGAGTGACCACGGAGTCTCTGTGTTACAGAGTGACCGTCTCTGTCTATGGCAGGAACAGTGACCAGTCTCTGTCATGGCAGGGCAAGTGACCCGTCTCTGGCACAGGAGACTCGTGACGATCTCCTGTACTCTGGCAGGAGGCAGGTGGCCATCTCCTGTCTCTAGCTAGGGTGAGATGACCCCATCATAACTCAAAAAAAAAATGATACAGTGGCAGAACAGAGTGACCCGTCTCAGGAGTGGAGAGTGATCCCATGCAGAACAGAATGACCATCTCCCTGGCAAGGTGACCATCTCTGTCTGGCAGGCAGAGTGACCCGTCTCTAGAAATCTCCCCCAACAGGAACAAATGTTCAGTCTGTCAGCAGGGGCAGAGTGACCAGTCCTGCAATCCTATGGCAGGATCAAGCATCCTGTCTCTATGAGCAGAGAGATGGGAACAAGGTGACCCCGTCTGTCTCTGGCAAGAAACAAGTGACCGTCTGGCTCTCTAAAAACAAGTGACCAATCTCTGTCTATGGCAGAGACGAGTGACCAGTCACTCTAGTCCATGGCGGGAACAGAGTGACCCGTCTGTCCCAACGGAACAAGTGACCGGCTCTCCTGTCTATGGCAGAGAACAAGTGTCATGGCAGACAGACAGACAGTGGGGAGAACAAGTATTTGTTACATATTTACATGTTCCTACTACAAGCATGTAGAGGTCTGTGGCCCGCAACATAGACACACTGGCGGAAATCTAAAACAAAAAATCGAAATCACATTGTATGATTTTTAAGTAATTCAATGTGGAGTTTGGAGTGGCTGACATTTAGTGTGGACAGGTATGACACCCTTACGATACAAAATTCAAACAGATATACATTAATACAGGTAACAGTGGAAGACAGAGAGGCCTCTTAAAGAAGAAGTTACAGATACTGAAAGCTTGTAGAGATTTCCTCCTCTTCTTCCGAAGAGATCAGAGTACCGGCGGCGTGGTGTTCATGGTTCTTTTTTAATGCGTGATGTACACACGAACAACTGACGACAAAGCAAATGTGAAAACCTAACAGTCCTATCTGGTGCAAGCTACAAGACAGGGTGAGCGCAAACAGTGAAGCAGGCTACTAGAAGTATGATTATAATCAGAGACAACTAACATCTGCCTTCTGATTGAGCCATGCTAGGCGAAAACATAGAAATGCAAAATATAAACAAACAAACATAGACTTTAACTTTGAACCGATAAAATAAAAACAAAACAAATATAGACTGCTTACCCAACTCACGCTGATATACTAAATAAAGACAAAACAAGAAAAAAGGTCAGAACCAGACAAGACTAGAAATCTTGCTGATTTAGCAGGTGACCAAATACTTTTTTTTCCACCATAATTTTCAAATAAATTCATTAACCTATTTGAACTCTGGGAGCACTAATTGCCATTTTTGATGAAAAAAAACGTTCCTGTTTAAACAAGATATTTTGTCAAAAATCGACTATCATATAGTGATAACTCGAAGAAAACGCTCTGACGTGTCAAAACTACAAGATGTCGCCTAGAATTTTAGGAGCTGGAAAACCAAGATGAAAACGACGGCCAGAAGAATAACTTTTGGGATTTTTTGAGCTCTGTTTCCATTGTCTCCTTATATGGCTGTGAATACGAGAGGTAAGTCTGCCCTTTCTGTCGTTTCCCAAGGTGTCTCCGCGGCCTGGCCTGTATTTGCCGGTGGCGTGCCTATGTGAAAAACACCTTGAAGAGATTGATTCAACAACGTTTTGCTGTGTTTCGGTCGATTATTATGGAGTTAATTCGGAAAAGGTTTGACATTTTTTGTGACTGAATTCGGTTCCAGTTCCGACACCAAATGTATTGTACAAAAACAGACGATACACAAAAATTCTTTTTCAGGAAAACTGAACGACTGCTATGTAACAGAGTCTCCCTGTTGAAAACATCAGGTGACTATTATTTGGTTATGCAATTTTTTGTGAAATGTTGCTTGCTAAATGCTACTCAAATAAGCCTTGCAATGCTCTTGCACAAATTAGTGATTTGCTATGGTTCGCGATATTCTGATCCCGAATTCCTCCCGGTTCCAGCGTAGAGAGTATCAAGGTTAAAAAATCCTACAATGTGCTGTTTTCTGGATTTTTTCACTTCATTTTGTCTG
The DNA here is from genome assembly GCF_036934945.1 of Oncorhynchus masou masou. Taxonomy (NCBI): domain Eukaryota; kingdom Metazoa; phylum Chordata; class Actinopteri; order Salmoniformes; family Salmonidae; genus Oncorhynchus; species Oncorhynchus masou. The sequence continues at coordinate 26,043 of NW_027010409.1, forward strand.
TCATGGGCAGAAGTATATGATGAAAATTTGGGCCTCTCTCATATCTTTTAAGTGGAGAACACGGATATTGGCTGACTAAATACTTTTGCTTACTGGTATTTGATACATCGAAAGCAAAACTTAATATTTATTGAAAACCTTTGTTTATTTTAAGTCTCTGTAGTCCTTGACCAGACGCGCGAACTGCAGCAGGAGTTTATTACTCTCGATACAGATTTTCTCGGAATCGCTCAGGTTTGAGGCTGTCTGTCACGACAACTCTAGATTTTCTGTGGGTTCAGGTGGAGACTATTTAGGCCTCAGACCTTGAATGCTTCTTGCGAGGCCACTCACTAGACATGGCTGTGTGTTTGAGGTCGTCATGCTGGGAACCCAGCTGCGACTCATCTTCAATGTCTTACTGGGGAAAGGAAGGTTGGTAGCCAAAAACACGATATGGCTTATCCATCACCACCCTATCTGATGCAATTGTCTGTCCCTTTTGCAGAAAGCCATCCCAAGATGTTTCCCACCACTGTGAAGCTTCCTTGTGAGTGGGACCATGTGACAACGGGTTGTGAAGTCGTACTTCTTCTTCCTACAAGACAAGGTAATGGGGACAGACTAAAAATATTTTGGTGAACACCACATGACCTTCTCCCTTCTCCACCTGAATTGTCAGATGGTCGTGGCAGGAGCCTGGACATGCGCTAAAAAAAGCAGAGGCCCCTTGCGTGCGCAGGATTTAATCCATGATAGCGTAATTATGTTATTAATGGTTTTCTTGAACTGTGGTCTCTCTTCAGGTCATTGACCAGGTCTACACGTAGTTCTGGGATGATCCCTCACCTTTCTCATGATCGTGTGCCCACGGCGTGAATCTTGCATGGAGCCGCAGACGAGGTTGATCTTTGATCAGAAAACATTACGATACAACGTTTATTTGTTTGATAAGTAGCTAGCTAGCTACATAGCCGTGTTTTGTGTCTAAGGTAATTGGCGCCAGTCAGCACAGCATTTTCCCAGGTTAGCCCCAGCCGCTGTGGACCCTGGCTGGCGTAACGCAATCAGCCTGCTGGCCTGGCCTTGAATAACGGCACTGTAGAAACTGCCCCACTCGGCAGGCATTTTTGTTAGTGTGCGCATGGCAACCACTTGTAGCCCTACTTCCAGCAGTATGTCATTTCAATCATTTTAGTCAATAAGATTCTTGCTACGTAAGCTGACTTTCTGAACATTCAGCGTGTAATCCCACTTGGCTCATTCCAGTCTCCTTTGCATTAAGCCTCTTCTGTAGCCTGTCAACTATGTGTCTCTATCCTCTCTGCAGACCACATACAAAGCGCTCCACTGTGGCGCGACCTGATGATGCGCACGGCACAGATGGGATTGGTCTCGGTAACCTCTGGGCAGGATCTGCGTACTTGAGCCTAGGCAGAGTTCTCTCTCAGCCTGCTCTCCTCCACTCGGTCCTCGACTTCTTGTGAGCGTCACCACAGGTACTGCTACTCCAGCTCTAGTAGCAAGATCAAAACCCCATCACCCCGAGGCTTCTGGTCAGCGAGATGGCACCCGGATCTCTGTCCCAGAGTGGTCATTCTCTCTTTCTCCCCTTGCCCTCTGTCTATAAAATTCACTTGAATTCCATGCTGTCAGCCCACTCAAGCTTAACATCCTTATCATTTATCGCCCTCCAGGTTCCAGTTCATCAATGAGCTGATGCTGATAAGCCCCTTTCCTGAGGACGGCTCACCTCTCACAGTCCTGGAGGCGACACACCTCCCCCGTCTGCACCTTTGACTCATTCCTCTCTGCCTCGCTTCTTTCCACTCCTCTCCTCTTGTGACCTCGCCCTCTCGCCTTCCCCCCTGCTCGCAAGGCAGGCGCTGCTGCTGCGAGCCTCGTCTTCACTAGACTTTAGCTCTTGTTCCAACTCCACTAACCCTCGATTGCAACTCCCCCTCCAAGTCTCCGACCACTGCCTGTATCCCTTTCCCCCTCTCGCGTCCTCATCCCAACACTTCCCCACCTGCCCCCTTCTCCGGATGAGTGGTGATCGCGCCGTGGCCCAGCCCTCGCTCTCTCTCCCGCTCTACTCTCTCCTCTTCCATCTCTCATCATCTCTTTCCCTCTGCTCCATGCCTCTCTCCCCTCCTCTCTCTGACTCTGTCCTCCTCTCGGCCCTCCTCCTCTCTTCCCTTTCTGCATCCGCTGACTCTCTATGTCCCTATCCTCCAGGCCGCTCGATCCTCCCTCCCGCTCACTGGCTCGACGACTCACTGCAGGCTCGCAGAACAGGTGGCTCGAGCAGCCGGCGGAAATGGAGAGAAGCTCGCCTCACGCGACCTGGCGTCCTCTTCACTCTCCCTCTCTGCATTTCCTCTCTGCTGCTATCAAGCCGCTTCTTCACTCTAAATTCAGCATCTGCCTCCTAACCTAGAGCTCTTGCGCATACTCCTCTCCTGAATCTCTCCTCCCCCTCCTCCCCTCTCTGCAGGTAACCGTCAACCATTTGAAAAGAAGGTCGACGACATCCGATCCTCGTTTGCTAAGTCAAACGACACCGCTAATTCTGCTCACTGCCTACCCTGTGCTCTGGCCTCTTTCTCCCTCTCTCTCCAGATGAAATCTAAACCTGTAATGACCGGCCGCCCAACAACCTGCCCGCTTGACCCTATCCCCTCTCTCTTCTCCAGACCATTTCCGGAGACCTTCTCCCTTACCTCACGCACATCATCAACCATCCCTGACCGCTGGCTACGTCCCTTCCCGTCTTCAAGAGAGCGAGAGTTGCACCTTCTGAAAAAAAGCCTACACTCGGTCCCTCCGATGCTCAGCAACTACAGACCAGTGTCCACTCCTTTCTCTTTTCTCTCCAAAACTCTTGAAGCGTGCCAGTCTGGCCAGCTCTCCCGCTACCTCTCTCAGAACGACCTGCCCGGTCCAAATCAGTCGGGTTTCAAGACTCGAGTCATTCAACTGAGACCTCTTCTCTGTATCACGGACGCTCCGCACTGACTACAGCGCGCCCTCTGCCTCGGGCGCTCATGCGCCTCTAGACCCATCGGCTGTCTCTCTCTGCCAACTCGTGAACCTTCTGGATCCTCGTCTCGCCACTCGATACGAGTTGGGCCATCTCCGGTCTGGCCCACGCTCAGTAGCATCTCCGTGCGTACGCTAGCTGACAGGTCGCTCCTACCAGGTGGCGTGGCGGGGCATCTGTCTCCTCGCCACGCGGCCTTCTCACTCACTGGTGTCCCCAGAGCTCTTCCAGGCCCCTCTCCTATTCTCGCTGTACACCAAGTCATGGCTGTCTGCAACCTCACATGGTCTCTCCTATGTTTACTATGCAGACGGCTTATTAATCTTCTCCTTTCCCCCTTCTGGTGACTGGGTGGCGGGCCATCACCATGTCTGCTTCCCAGACATATCCAGTGTCGGATAGCGGATCACCCTCAAGCTGAACCTCGGCAAGGCCAGCTGCTCTTCCTCCCCGGGGAAGGACTGCCCGTTCCAGCTGTCATACATCACGGTTGACAACTCCATTGTGTCCTCCTCCCAGAGCGCTAAGAACCTTGGCGTGATCCTGGATAACACCCCTGTCGTTCTCAACTAACATCAAAAGGCGGTGGCCCGTTCCCTGCAAGTTTCATGCTCAACATCCATGAAGTCGCCCTACCTCACACAGGAAATAGCGACGGAGTCCTAATCCAGGCACTTGTCATCTCCCGTCTGGATTACTGCAACTCGCTGTTGGCTGGGCTCCCTGCCTGTGCCATTAAACCCCTACAACTCATCCAGAACGCCGCAGCCCGTCTGGTGTTCAACCTTCCCAAGTTCTCTCCCGTCACCCCGCTCCTCCGCTCTCTCCACTGGCTTCCAGTTGAAGCTCGCATCCGCTACAAGACCATGGTGCTTGCCTACGGAGCTGTGAGGGGAACGGCACCGCAGTACCTCCAGGCTCTGATCAGGCCCTACACCCAAACAAGGGCACTGCGTTCATCCACCTCTGGCCTGCTCGCCTCCCTACCACTGAGGAAGTACAGTTCCCGCTCAGCCCAGTCAAAACTGTTCAGCTGCTCTGGCCCCCCAATGGTGGAACAAACTCCCTCACGACGCCAGGACAGCGGAGTCAATCACCACCTTCCGGAGACACCTGAAACCCCACCTCTTCAAGGAATACCTAGGATAGGATAAGTAATCCTTCTCACCCCCCCCTTAATGATTTAGATGCACTATTGTAAAGTGGCTGTTCCACTGGATGTCAGAAGGTGAATTCACCAATTTGTAAGTCGCTCTGGATAAGAGCGTCTGCTAAATGACTTAAATGTAAATGTAAATGTAAATCTTGAACTTCTTCCATTTTCTAATTTTTGCGCCAACAGTTGTTGCCTTCACCAAGCTGCTTGCCTATTGTCCTGTTGCCCATCCCAGCCTTTTATCCCTGATGTCCTTACACAGCTCTCTGGTCTTGGCCATTGTGGAGAGGTTGAAGCCTGTTTGATTGAGTGTGTGGACAGGTGTCTTTTATACAGGTAATCGAGTTCAAACAGGTGCAGTTATTACTATGAGTGGAGAACAGGAGGGCTTCTTAACGAAAAACTAACAGGTCTGTGAGCCGGAATTCTTACTGGTTGGTAGGTGATCAAATACTTATGTCATGCAATAAAATGCAAATTAATTACTTAAAAATCATACAATGTGATTTTCTGGATTTAGATTCTGTCTCTCACAGTTGAACTCTACCTATGATAGAAATTACAGACCTCTACATGCTTTGTAAGTAGGAAAACCTTCACAATCGCCAGTGTATCAAATACTTGTTCTCCCCACTGTACATCCACAGACAGACACATATACAGGCAGACAGTGGTGGTAACCTAGTTCACGAGGCTGAAATCCAAGGAGCTGCCTAAGAGGGCATTGTTGAACACAAGAGTCTGGGGCCTGGGAGTGAGATATGGGGGGATTTAGTGACATGAGTTGAAGGCCGTTACTAGAGGAGAGGGATTGGGGATGACCAGATTAGTACTGTACTGTTGTGCACTGGGAGGAAGCTCTGGAAGGAAGGCTCTGGGAGGAGAGCTTCTGGGAGGAAGGCTCTAGGAGAAAGGCTCTGGGAGGAAGACTCTGGGAGGAAGACTCTGGGAGGAAGGCTCTGGGAGGAAGGCTCTGGGAGGAAGGCTCTGGGAGGAAGGCTCTGGGAGGAAGACTCTGGGAGGAAGACTCTGGAAGGAAGGCTCTAGGAGAAAGGCTCTGGGAGGAAGGCTCTGGGAGAAGACTCTGGAAGGAAGGCTCTGGGAGAGAGCTCTGGGAGGAAGGCTCTAGGAGAAAGGCTCTGGGGAGGAAGGCTCTAGGAGAAAGGCTCTGGAAGGAAGACTCTGGGAGGAAGACTCTGGAAGAAGACTCTGGGAGGAAGGCTCTGGGAGGAAGACTCTGGAAGGAAGACTCTGGGAGGAAGACTCTGGAAGGAAGACTCTGGGAGGAAGGCTCTGGGAGGAAGACTCTGGAATGAAGAGTCTGGGAGGAAGGCTTTCTGGAAGGAAGGCTCTGGGAGGAGAGACTCTGGAAGGAAGACTCTGGGAGGAAGGCTCTGGGAGGAAGGCTCTGGGAGATGGCTCTGGAAGGAAGACTCTGGAGGAAGGCTCTGGGAGGAAGGCTCTGGGAGGAAGGCTCTGGGAGGAAAGGCTCTGGGAGGAAGACTCTGGGAGGAAGGCTCTGGGGAGGGAGAAGACTCTGGAATGAAAGAGTCTGGGAGGAAGGCCCTGGAACGAATTCTCTGGAATGAAGGCTGGCAGAAGCCCCCATCTAGTTAATCTCCCTGTACATGGCAGCCTGCAACGAAAACTTCAACATTAATGCTGCGGGCCATGATGTAGCACCTGTAGAGCTCTCTCTCTCCTCTCTGTGCTCTGCCTCTCTCTCTGCTATGTCTCTCTCTCTGCTCACTGCCTCTCTCTCTGCTATGTCTCTCTCTCTGCTCTGCCTCTCTCTCTGCTATGTCTCTCTCTCTGCTATGTCTCTCTCTCTGCTGCTCTGCCTCTCTCTGCTACTATGTCTCTCTCTCTCTGCTCTGCCTCTCTCCCTGCTCTGCCTCTCTCTGCTGTCTGTCTGCTCT